>NC_092052.1:112270218-112570218 GCF_003086295.3 Arachis hypogaea | reverse complement strand
ATAACAATCTTATCAGGGTCCAAAGGAGAAAGGTCCAAGTCAGAAGCAATAACTCCGACCTGTTCCTTGAAAATCCTCCAAGCCTCATCAGCGCCATCCGCAATAGAGTCCTCCAACTCGGTGTAGGCCTTCCGAGCATTCAGCAACTCGTTCTTTACAGACACAAGATCAGCAAATAAACTGTTGTAGCTGGCTTGCGCTGCTTTCCTCAAATCCATCTCCATGTTACATTGAGCTTGCAACTTCTTCCCCTTCTCCCGAAGGCTGTCTCTCTCCTCCTTCAGCTTAGTAACTTCCCCCTCCAACTCCCTCTCATGCTCCTGATATATACGAAGCCTACCCTCCAGCTCCTCGACCCTCGAGGTCGTCCCTAAAGAGCTGATGGGAGTCTTCTCAAATATATCCAAGAGTTTGCCACAAACCCCCGCCGTCTTGAGACTCTCCTCAACCACAGTAGTGAGGTAGTGCCGAACAGAAACATCATCCATACTCATACGAGCATGAGGATAGATGTTCTTTCGGACAAACGCAAGAGCGTCCGCCTCACCAGAAGCGCCAGACTCTAAGGTCTTGCGCTTCTTTGGCTCTGGTTCGGGAGTAGGTCGGATGGGAGGGGGTGGCAGAGAGGGAGCAGAGGAAGAAATTACAATAGGTTGAGAGGGAGTCCCAACGTTCCGAGGAGGAGGAGGAGGAGAGACAACCGTCCTAACACCTCCAGACCTGGCTCGAGACTTTGCCTTGGCTTCCTGAACCCTCTGGTAAGACTCTTGAGCGTTTTTCTTTGCCATCTCTGCAAAAACAAATTGGTAGCTAAAATCAGACAAAGTCGGTAAAAGAAATTGCAAGTCGGAAATAAGCAAGAAACGCAAAAAGCTACCTAATTGTGACTGGACAAAGGCCGGCGACCCCTGGAGAAATTTTTTAGTATCCAAATATGGGGCCCTCCCCCACACTTCTCGGAGGAACCCCACAATGGCTGCCTCTACCTCATTTAGGTCATCTAGACCATACTTCTCGCAGGGGGAGGCCTCCAGCCAATATAAAGGAAATCGGGGAGAAGAATGCTCATCCAGGAAAAAGGGGTGGTGACCCTCTACAGCTTGCACTTTGAAAAAGTAGTTCTTGAAGTCGTGAAAGGACTCGTCAAAAAGGGTAAAAAGCCTCCGACCTTGTATGGCTTGGAAGGACACCCACTGTTGCTTATTATTCAGCCCACTGAAGGGCTTGGTCATATGGAAAAGGTAAAAGAAAATCCTCAGAGAAGTCGGAAACTCTAAAGCCTGGATGATAAATTGATAAATTTTCAGAAAACCCCAAGAGTTGGGGTGAAGCTGGGTGGGAGCCACTCGGCAATGACGCAATACAGACATCTCAAACTCTGAAAAAGGGAGAAAAACGCCCAAACGAGTGACCATACTCTCATACATAAAAAAGAAATGAGGGGCCGTCTCGTCAGCCCTCCCGAAACAAACCCGGTCTTCTGGACCCGGGACTACCAACTCGTACTTTGGCTCATCTTCTTCAGAAGTACAAATTCTATAGTGAGTACGAAGGTGGGTGATAAATTCAGTGTCAACTGAGGGCTCCTCCCCTAGGACCGTAACGTCTACCCACTGGGAGAGAGCATCTACGGAAGCCATTTTCTTTTCTTAAAAAAGGGTGACAAGAAACCTACAAAAGAAAAGGAAAATCAACACACGGTCTCTAAGGGAAGGGGTACGGAACTAAAGCCTACAAACCAAATCTACCTACAAGATAAAAACACGCAAATAGAACGAATGTTACAGAAGGGGAAAAAGCTAACCTTTAAGTCTGAAATCAAGGCTGGAGGTAGTAAAAGCCTTCGAAACGCAAGAACGCAGCACGAACAAATGCAAGGGAAATTTGAAAGATTGCAGAAACGAAACAACGAAAGAGAGGGAAAGTATTTATAAAGACGTTAGGGGCATAATGGTAAAACCGGGGCAACTCTCAATAAAAGTGCACCGTTACCAAGGCCATTAAAATCCCTACGCATACCCAACGGACACGACGCTTGATTAGACGTAACCGTCAGAACCGAAAGGTCAAAGAAAAATCACGTCGGTTCTTAATCATCACGTCGGTCCTCTCGCAAATCGGCCAAGACCCCGAGTTGAATACTCGAACCCAACTCTCAAAAAAAGAATTGGGCTCGAGTAGGGGCACTGTTCATACCCTGGCCCAATAAATAGGGCCCAGGATCCAAGCAAAGGCGCCCAACCCAGAAGGTTGGCCCTCCATCCAGCATCAGCCTTCGTCCCAGAAGTCGGTACTAAACACGACTTGCTCCAAAGAAGTCGGACACAAGGGTTAGCTGGCAGATAACTCTCATTCGAATGAGTAACTGCCCCTAGAAGCTCTCTAACCACTTCATAGAGCCATATCTTAACCTCCCTAAGATATGGGGACGGTTATCCACCTAAAAAGGTGGCACTACTTCAGCGGTGGTTATTGGATCACCACTATAAATACACTGACACCCTTCAGGTATCTCTAAGTTCCAAGACTCTCTAACCTGCTCACACTCTTGCTAACTTAGGCATCGGAGTGTCTTTGCAGGTACCACCCCCCATTCTCTCACACGTACAAGTCGAACGGAGGAACACCGAGTAACAGATCCACTCGAAAGCCACCTCCTTCATACGTTTGGGCCAACCAACGCCATTCGGCCCATCAATCTCCGGTTACCCACCGTAACATTGGCGCCGTTGCCGGGGACCCGAGAGATCAACCAGTGATGGTGGAAAGATCCCCTGAAGAGGGTCATGTGGAGACAGATTCCGAACAAGAGAATTTGAACACTGGAAATAATGAGGCAGATCAGACCCTCCACCAGGAAGCCAATGATCAACATAGGGAAGGCACCTCCGGAATCAAAAATCCGAAGGTGAACTCCTCGGAGGGGCGCGAATCAGAAAAAGAAGAACCCTCCCACGCTAGTGAGCTTATGGGATTAATCCATAGCCGCCTCGAGCAGTTCGAACAGGAGCGGGAACGACAAAGGGAAGCTGAAAAGAACCTAAAAGAGGAGATGGAGCGACGAAAAGAGTTAGAAAGAAAACTCTTAAAGTTAGAATCCTCCCTCAAAGGACGGAATTCCCACGACGATAGAGAACATAATGAGGGCAAAAGTTCCGAGGAACTTTAGAAGCCCCGATATGGACCTCTACGATGGAACAACCGATCCCAAGCATCATCTGAGCAACTTTAAAAGTCGGATGTATCTGACCGACGCTTCTGACGCTACGCGATGTAAAGCTTTCCCGACAACCTTGTCAAAAGCAGCGATGAAGTGGTTCGACAGCCTCCCTCCGAGGTCAATTACCAGTTTTGAAGACCTCTCAAGAAAATTCTTGATGAGGTTCTCCATCCAGAAGGATAAAGTAAAGCATGCACCAAGTCTCTTGGGAATAAAACAGGAGGTCGGGGAGTCCTTACGGGCCTATATGAAAAGATTCAACAAAGCATGTTTGGAGATTCAAGACCTGCCCACCGAAGCAGTCATCATGGGGCTAGTCAATGGTCTTAGAGAAGGTCCCTTCTCACAGTCCATATCAAAAAGACACCCCGCCTCTTTAAATGATGTACAGAAAAGAGCTGAAAAGTGAAATCGGAGGGTGCGGTAGCAAGAGCAGCTTGTTTCTCCGAAGCCATGGAAGTGGAATCGGAAGACGAAGACGAAGACGAAGGGAGGTGTGAAGCAAACACATAAAGTCTTTGAGTAATGTTTCTTCTGCTCACACTGCTCATGCCATTTTTCAAGCCCTTCATGTATTGGGTCAATACCCTATTGGACCTTGTAATTCGTGCAGCAATTTAATATTTTTCTTTGTTTCTTAAAGCTCAAAATATGACTATAAAAAGAACTTTGTTCCGAAATTAGAAAAACCACATATTTTCATTCACTCGTATGGATCATATTCATATCGATAAAGTTGTCGTTGTTGAGGCCTTGAGAGCGAAGGTCTGAGACATTATAGGATTTTTTGTATTTTCGTGTTCTTCAACTAACAAAAATTTAATATTCAATTTGATTTTTGAATTTTTAGGTTAAATTTAAAGAACTTCTAAATTTAAATTGGACTCCAAATTTATAATAGTAAGCTCATTTCAGTTAATGAAATATTGATTTGGTATGTTAATTTACTATCCTGACTAAAATAAAAACACTTCGTTTGATATTGATATTCAATCTTCAATAAAATGGCGTGTTTCATGTAAAAGCATATCTTTTTTTTTTTTTTTTCAACAGTGATGGTCATAAACGAGATATATTTTTACCCTATTCAATTAAAACAACATTATTTGATTAAAGATTAGGTTTATTCTATTAGTCCCTATAATTTTACTAAATTTATAATTAGATTATATTATGTGTGCACTAAAATTAACCGCCAAAGTTAGTCGTTAGTATAAAATACATATTAAAATATAAATATACATAAATAAATTAAACCATACATGTATTTATATATAAATACATTGGTGGTTGATTTTAGTATACAAATAATATTTTTGTTGTAATTAGGTCTCTATATTTTTTCTTTTAATTGAATCTTCACATTACTTTCACTTTTGTAATTAAGTTTTTTGTATTAAAAATATTAAAATTAATAAAATATTCTTTTCAAAAAATATTTAGTCATAAATCTAATTGAGTTTCTAATAATAGATATCTTTAATTTACCAAAACAAAATATTTTTGTTAATTTTAGTATTTTTTTATACTAATAAAGATTTAATTAAAAAATTAAAAATAATATAAAAATTAAATAAAAAATTATAAAAATTTAATTACGATTTTGATAACCATATAAAAAGTTAAAAACCAATATAATAATTAAACTTTATTCTTACCAACAAATTACTGGACTAAATCAATACGTGATTAATGAAAACGATTTCTGGCTATACATAAAAATTACTTATAATTTTTAGGGCAAATCACATAAACAATCTATTAGGGTATCTAATTTATGTGAATATCCTAAATACAAAGAGTGGATGTGAATGTCTTAAATCTATGTAAATCGAATCAATATGATTCGATTTACCTTTATTTCATGTAAATCGAAGCAAGCAAATTCAATTTACCTCTATTACATGTAAATCGAATCTAGTAAATTTGAATTACTAGCAACTCTCATAAATCATGATTTACTTTTTATGCCTATAATTCGAATATGACTCATTCGATTTACATGGGAGAAATGTAATGCAAGTAATTCGAATCAATATGATTCGATTTACACGTAAGAGTCAAGCATGGTAAATTAAAACTAATTAATTCGATTTACTTAACGAACGTATGCTATATAAATAGGATCATAACATGGAACGTTGAATAGAGGTAAATTCACAATGGTTAGTGACGAGAGTTTTCTAGTTCTTGTGCACTACAAAGGCACAATTAAGAAAAAAATATGAGAGGGTATAAAATTCATTGATAAGTATCCTTTAAGTGTCTTTATCAGACCTTATACGAGCCTTGTTGATTTTCATAACACCATACTACAGAAATTAAGACTGCATGGAATGAAAAGGATAGAGAAATTATATTATAGAATTTCAATCTTTGTCGTTCGCGATGAGGTGAAGTATGACTCATTTGTGATAGACAATTATTCATAGGGTTCCTTTCAGAAGTGTACATGAATTGGTTGTTTGCAACCATTTCAATGAGTTCTTGGGCCTCTTCAGGCATTTTCTTCAAGTAAAGTGATCCACCAACAGAATGGTCTAATGACATCTTGGACATCTCAGATAGACCATCATAGAAAATATCTAGGATAGTCCATTCTGAGAGCATGTCAGGAGGACATCTCCTGATCAATTGCTTGTATCTTTTCCAAGCTTCGTAGAGAGATTCACCCTCTTTTTTGTCTGAAGGTTTGAACTTCCACCCTAAGCTTGGTCATCTTCTGAGGTGGAAAGAACTTGGCCAAGAAAGCATTGACCAAATTTTTCCAAAAGTCTAGGCTTTCCTTGGGTTGAGAATCCAACCATATCCTAGCTTTGTCTCTAACAGCAAAAAGGAAAAGCATAAGCATGTAGACCTCAGGATCCACTCCATTGGTCTTAATAGTGTCACATATTTGCAAGAATTTAGATAGAAATTGATGTGGATCTTCCAGTAGATGTCCATGGAATTTGCAATTCTGTTGCATTAGAGAGACTAATTGAGGCTTCAGCTCAAAGTTATTTGCTCTAATGGCAGGTATAGAGATGCTTCTTCCATAGAAGTCAAAAATGGGTGCAGTGAAGTCACCAAGAACCTTCCTTGCATCTCCTCTATTATTCAGATTAGCTGCCATGTTTGTACTTTTAGCTTCTTGTTCGAAAAGTTCTATGAGGTTTCCTCTAGAGTGTTGTGCCTTAACTTGTTGTAAACGCCTCCTTAGAGTCCTCTCAGGTTCAGGATCAGCATTAAAGAGAGGTTCTTTATCTCTGTCCCTACTCATAAACAAGAAAAAAAAAACCAAGAAAGAAAGAGAATGGGAGTTTCTTTTTCAGAGTATAGAAACTCCATGTGAGATATGAAGAAGAAAAGAAGGATGATGATAGAGATGAGAAAGAGAATTCGAATTAGAGGGGGGTAGAAGAATTCGAATGGTTAGGAGTAAAAAAGGGAAATTAGAATTAAAATATTTTTATTTTTATTTTATTTATTTATTAAATTTCGAAAACAAGAAAGAAATTAAAAACTAATTGACTAAAAACATTTGAAAATTAAGAGGTGATTTTTTGAAAAAGAAGAAAGAAAGATTTGAAATTGGAAAAGTTTTAAATTTTAAAAAGAAGGTAAGTTAGGTAAGTTTTAAAATTAAAAGAGAAAGATAGGATAAAGATTTAAAAAGAAGTTAAAAGAGATGAGTTATAAATTAAAAAGATTTGAAAATCAAATTTGAAAACATAGTAAAGATTTTAAAAGGATTTGAAATTAAAATTTAAAAGAAGATAAGATAGAAAAGTTTTAAATTAAAAGGATATGACAAGATTTGAAAAGGATTTGAAAAAGATAAGATTTGAAATTTAAAATTTAACTTTACTAACAAGAAAACACCAAACTTGAAAATTTTTAAATCAAGATAAGAAAGAAGCAAGATTTCCGAAAATTAAAGAAAGATAAAAGAAATATTTTTTATTTTTTTTTCGAATTAATGAAGAAAGAGAAAAATAACCAAAAGACACCAAACTTAAAATTTTTTAGATTAAAGACACTAGTTTTTCGAAAATTAGAAAGACAAATACCGAAAGACACCAAAATTAAAAATTTTAAGATCAAACAAAGAAGAGAAACAAGAACAACTTGAATACCAAGAAGAACACTCAAGAGCAAATTCGAAAATTCAAAGAAAAGATTAACACAAAAGAGATGCCAAACTTAAAAATCGAGACTCGACTCAACCAAAAGACAAAGAAAAGATGGATTTTGAAAAAGTTTTTGAAAAGGAAAACAAAAGACACAATTAAAAGAGCTACTAAACCTTAAAGTACCTAATCTAAGCAACAAGATAGTCTGGTAGTTTGTCAAACTTGAACAATCCCCGGCAACGGCACCAAAAACTTGGTGCACGAAATTGACTCCGCAATATTCGCACAAATAGACCGGCAAGTGCACTGGGTCGTCCAAGTAATACCTCAGGTGAGTGAGGATCGATCCCATGAAGATTGTCGGATTGAGCAAGCAATAACTATCTTGTAAATCTTAGTCAGGCAATTAGAAAAGATAGTTGTTGTGAAAAACGCATAAAAAACAAAATAAAGATAGAATTACCTAATTGGTGTGAAATCAGTGATGAGAGAACGGTTGAGGCTTCGGAAATGCTTCCTCCTTCTGGATCAACTTTTCTTACTGTCTACTTCAACTTCTGATGATTCATTCCATGGCAGGCTGTAAGTGACTAACGCCAGGTCAGTGGTCATTAATCTCCTATACTTCAGATCAAACGCTAGGTCAATAGTCATCTAATCTGAACGGGGGTGAAGCTCTAGCAGTCCATTCCCTTGGTGATCCTACTCAAAATGCCACAGACAAGGTCGGATCTTTCGGATCAGAGAACGCTGCTTCATGATTCTAGCCTATACCACAAAGGCCTTAATCTCCCCGTACCTTGGCTGAACTGATGTCTCCAAGTCCCCAACGAAGTCGTGGATTAGCCGTCTAAGAGATGTATAATCAAACTTGTGGTTCAATACTATCCCATCAAGGACTCGCAAGAACCCATGTAGAATAGGGATGACGGTCAAGTTACACTCCAAATTCATTAGGATGAAGAATGAAGATACATCTTAGAATGGAATCAAGTATAGATTGAAATAGAACAATGATATTATTAATCCATAAGAATCAGCAGAGCTCCTAACCTTAACCTAGGAGGTTCAGTTGTTCATACTATACAATAATGTTTGAAAGTAAAAGTGGGGGAAGAAGTTTTTAAACATGGTTAATCTTCTCCTATATATACTAATCTAACAACTAAGAAGTACAAAAATATGATAGGATAGACTAGAGGTGCAAAATCCATCATTGGGCCCACTTTAGTTGGGTACTTGGGCTGAGCTTGGCGTCCACTTGGAGAAATGGGGAGTGAACCATGCCGCCTTCTGCTTGTGTTGGGCGTTGAACGCCCACTAGAGAGTGGTTGGCGTTCAACGCCAGCTTTGGGGCTCCTTTGGGGCGTTGAACGCCAGCTAGGAGGTAGCTCCTTAGTGTTCAACTCCCAAAATGGGCAGGCTACTTTGAAGAAAACTATAGAACATTATATATTTCTAGAAAGCTCTAAAAGTTAGCTTTCCATATCCATTAAGAATGCATCATTTGGACCTCTGTAACTCTAGAAATGCTCGTTTGAGTGTGCGAAGGTCGGAATCTCACAGCATCTGCTACGCTTTCCTTGCCTCTGAATCGGACTTTGCCAAGACTCCTCAATTTCAGCCAGAAAATATCTGAAATCATCATAAAACACACAAACTCAAAGTAGAATAAAAAATGTGGATTTTGCACTAAAAGCTATGAAAATATAATAAAACTTAAACAAAACATAACAAAAACTATATGAAAATGATGCCAAAAAACGTATAAAATATCTGCTCATCAAGAACCGTGGTCATTTTTTCTGTCTCACTTAGGCAACACATGACTCCTCGTTCCGGCATTCTCGTGATACCAGATAGGCACAACGGAATTAAGGCTGCCTTGGAGGCACCTGATGGAGGATGGGTTCTGCCAACTGCTTACTGTGCATTCTGTATTAGGCACGTTGCTGCAAATTTTGCGTTGAGTTTCAAGAAAAATGATGTAAGGAGGTTTCTAGTCAATGCTTTTTAGGCAAAGACCGAGGTCAATGATAAACCCATATTTTATGATATATTTTGTGCTCAATTTAAGTGATTTATTCAATCATTCACTCACTTATTCATGTTAATTGCATGATTTTACTTTTCCTTCCTTATTATGTGGTATATGCGAAAAACATGTTTCCTATGCTTTAGAAATATTAAAATTAATCATCCTTTATTATCATTCGATGCCGTGATTTGTGTGTTGAGTGCTTTCAGGCTTTATAGGGCAGGAATGACTTGAAGGATGGAAAGAAAACATACAAAAATGGAAGGGAAGCACAAAAATGGAGTTTTGAAGAAAAGGGCAGCGACGCGGACGCGTGACTGACACGGGCGAGTGCCTTGAGCAGAACGCAAATGACGCGTACGCGTGAGTGAAGCAAACACGTGATAAGGAAAACTCCCAGATGACGTGACCGCGTGACCCACGCAGACGCGTGACAGATGCCACGCACCAGAAACTGCAGAAAATGCCCCCAGCGATTTTTGAGACCTTTTTGGCCCAGATCCAAGTCCAAAAAACACAGATTAGAGGTTATAAAGTTAGGGAATGCATCCATTCAAAGAGGATACACCTAAGAAGTCTTCCAATTACTCACTTTTTAGGATTTAGATGTAGTTTTTAGAGAGAGAGAGAGAGGTTCTCTCCTCTCTCTTAGGTTTTAGGATTAGGATTCCTCTTAAAGGATTTAGGATTTCAAATTCCTCTCAGGTTCAATATTTCTTTTATTTTATATTTTTCTTTTACTTTCAGATACTTTAATACTTTTATTTGATAATTACTTATGTTGCCCAATTGGCTTATGAACCCTTCATGTTAGGATTTTCTTAATTAATAATTTGAGGAATTTCAGAATTATGATTGCTTTCCTTTATTTATATAAATAATTTAGATTCTTCCCTTTTGGCTTCGGTTGATTAATTGGTAACTCTTGAGTTGTCAAACTCATCATGATTGATAATTGTTATTTTTGCTAATTGAATTGAATTCCACTAACTCTAGTCCTTTCTTAGGAATTGACTAGGACTTGAGGATCTAACTAATTAGTCCACTTGACTTTCCTTTGCTTTAGTAAAGGTTAACTCAGTGGGATTAAAACTCAATTCTCATCACCATCAATAAGGATAACTAGGATAGGACTTCCGAATTTTCATACCATGCCATGAGTTTTATTAGATATTAATTTATTAATTCCTGCAATTTATTTTCCTTGTTCAAACCTTTCAAAACCCAAAAACATTGTTTTCCATAACCAATAATAAATCATACATCCCTGCAATTCCTTGAGAAGACGACCCGAGGTTTGAATACTTCGGTTATAAATTTTATTGGGTTTGTTACTTGTGACAACCAAAACGTTTGTAAGAAAGGATGATTGTTTGGTTTAGAAACTATACTTGCAACGGAAATTTATTCTGAATTCTAAACCGTCGATCATTCGTTCTTCAAAATGGCGCCATTGCCGGGGAATTGCAAACGTGTGCCTTATTATTGGTTATTGTAAATATTTTTCTTTTACTTGTTTATTTGTTTTTGTTTTTCCCTTTTATTCCTATTAGCTACTATGAATTCTCACCCCTCTCGCTTTGAGTTTGGTTCTAAATTTGTTGAAAGGAATGAAAGCTATAGCAGGAACATGCATCAAGGTCAGAGCAGCCAAAGATGGATGGAGCCAAGAGGATCTGATCAACCCTTTAGGCAACCACACCTTCCAAGATATCACGGACAAATACCATTCTACAATGCATACCAAGCTGATAGATATGGTGGACCTCCTGGTAGTTATCAACAAGTTCCACCATGTGCTTATAGACCATCCTCTCAACATGGCTTCGAACCACCACACTCACAAGCTCCTTTTCACCATTCACCACCGTATGATCCTTATTTATCCCAATTCCAATCCAATTACTCCCAAAAACCACCACTTCCCTATGTACCATGTCCATATCCATCACCTCAAGAATCGCAGGCTCGCCTCAAGGAAACAGTAGATCAACTTCATGAAATCCTTCATCAGCTGGAGCAAGCAATAAATCAATTATCTTCCAGACGTTTAGACACTCAAGGAACTCCAATAGCTTCATGTGGAGAATCTAATGAAGAACATAGCATGAAGGAGACACTAGAAACTCCAGTGGGCAGTAAGGAGCATAACTTTGTTCTGGAACAATTGGAGGAAGCTCAAATTATCCAAGAATAAGAAGTACTGATTGAAGATTTAGGAGATGCTGAACCTCCATGGGAATCGAAAACTGTAAAGGATTATGCCGAGAAGTTCGAATTTGATGCCAAGGAGGATAGTGCACAACCCCCAAAGCATATACCTTGTGAAAAATTGGACGGAACAGACCAAGAAGTTGATTCCATGGGCAGTAATGATCATGAATCAAGCTCTCCTAGTCACGAACTTACATCCACAACTGAACTCCTTGAGCCTGAAGAACCTCATCTAAGTGAATACGAAGATGATGTCGAGGTAGATTTCTCTCAACCTCTAACTTATGACTTGAGTGACGAGGAAGACATAGAAGACTTTGATCCGGACGCAGTTGCAGTTGAAGAATTTTGCAAGGAAGTGGAGGAATTCACAGAAAAATACAAGGGAGTAGAGCTTACAGAACCACTGGAAACACCTATCCCAAGGCCATTACCACCTAATACAAGCTTCAAGTGGGTACAGTCCTTAACCTTTATCTTTACATTTCCACTTGAATATGGTTTGCTTGAAACAGATGGCCAGCTTAGAGCTCTCTGCGGCTTTAAGAGTAAGAGGGAAATGGCTCGTACTCAGAGCTGGTGTGCAAGATTCCATACGGTTCCATGCTTCAACTTGAAGTACACGGATTGGTATCAAGTTCAACTGAATGGGTCTCGGAAGGTGCTTGGTCATCTTGGTGAGAATACAATTTCTAAACCGCCTGGATGGAGGAATATAGATCAAGACAAAGGCGGCCTTAAAAGCAAAGTTTGGGATCCTGGAATCTATTCTGACATTCGTCACCCCGGGAGCCTGAGAATCTGTTTGAAGCTGCTCAAAAGCTTTACATGCCTGGTTTGGGACCCCGGAGGCTGTTGGCATTCCAAACATTGGTGGAGATTTTTGGATGAATTTAAGCACAAGCCACCATAACAGGAAGCTCATCAAATGTCCAACTTAAGGACTTTAACTAAAAGTGCTAGGTGGGAGACAACCCACCATGGTATGATCGTTCCTGTTTCAATTTTATTTCGTTTTGATTATTTTTATATTGTTTTATTCTCATTGAACCTGGATATTATTCGTAAGCATTTGTATTAGCATTGCATACTGCATAACTGCATAATTACATATAAAAAAAAGGCACCCCACGCGATTGCGCAGGCCACGCGTGGGCGTGAGAAAGAAATCAGCGTACAGATCTAACACCCAAAAAGTTGGGCTGGAATTGTGCAGCTGGTGTGCGTTTAACACAAAATGGCCCACGCGTTCGCATCCCTGACGCGAATGCGTCACTCGCAAAACACTCATCCCACGCGAAGGCGTGAGTGACATGTCCGCATCGTGTGGATATTATGGCCCCTATAGAGTGAACAGAGAGTTGCGCCAAAACGACGCTGGAAGTGTGCGTCTAGCACAATTTTCAGCGACGCGGTCGTGTACCTCACGCGTCCGTGTCAACCATCTTTTATCCAACCAACGCGATTGCGTCGACCACGCGATCGCGTCAATCCCATTTCACCCTAGTCACGCGACTGCGTGCCCCGCGCGTTCGCGTGGATTCAAAAAAACACTAACCCCAACCACGCGAAACCCTAGCCCCCCCGCGTCACCATTCTCCCTCCAAACCCCCCTCTGCCCTCTCTCTTCTCCCTACCCGACCACCGCGCCACACCGCCGACACCTTCCCTCTCTTCTTTCTCCCCTTCTTCTCTTCCCTCACCTCCCTTCCCTCTCTTCCACCCCTCTCAACCACCACTGCCCCCCACCGCGGCCAGCCCCGACCACTCCGCCACCAACACCACCTCCCACCACCACAACCCTCACCTACCTCCTTTCTAAACCACCCCCTCCACCATTAACCCCAACCCGAAGCCCCCTGCCACCGCCCCTGCTCCACCACCACGCCGCCGTGCTCCCTCCCAGTGCCGCCGCGTCACCACCACCATCTCTCTGCCCTCCTATCTGTTCCATACATTTGTACTTCTATACACCAGGTTCCGCCATACTGCGATTCCTCTTTTCGATTCCTTAGTTAGTTTTTCATATTCTGTTCGAATTAGGCTAGTTAGAGATGTATGTTTGTAGTGGATTCTAGGTGGTTAGGTAGTTAGGATGTGGTTAGTAGATTTAGGCCTGATAATTGCGCCGTTCTTGTTACTTGTTTTATCTATTTTGCAATTCTGATTTTGCTGTGATAATCATGTTGTTCATACATTGTTCTTCCATGTTTCTTGCTGCTGTTACACTGCCCTTTCATGTTTAGGTTATTTGTGTCTATTTGCAGCTTTATTTAAATTTATATGAACTGATTTTTCCTGCTGTTTATTTCCGGGAACATCCAATTTTAGCCGGAATGTTGCCCAATTTTCTGCAAATTATTTTCATGTATTGAGTTTGGAAACTTACTATTTTGCACTACTTGACTACTACCAAACCAATTCATGAATGCACAAGCTAGCATTCTTATTCCTTCTGATTCCCTGGTTAATAAAATGCATTATTGATGATTTCATTTTAATTTTTGCTACTCTCGTCTCTATCTGAATTATCATCAATACACTGAAATTTCTGCTTGAATATGGGTTGATTAATCTTTAAATTTGTGAATTTCTTGTTACCTAGGAAACATTTATCATGCCACTTACTTCAACTTTCTTTCTCCTAACTCACTGCTTTCCACTTTCTAACATCTTTTTCACTCCTAACCATTTTAACTTTCTAACTTCTCTTTTTGCTTTTTAACTAACTACTTTAACATTCTAACTCAAGGCATGACTATTGTTTTTCCTAATTAACATAAATTCTACTTATATTATATTTTGGATTGTGATTTTTCACCTCTGATTTTTAACTCAAATACAGTCCAAAATGTACATATATTTAACTCATTTCATAATTTTATTGCTCGTTTGCCTTTATGCTTACATTGATAATTTCTATTTGCCTACTTATTTTCCTGCTTTTATTCTTTAATTATATCCTGGAATCTCTGCTTTTCAGGATGTTTGACCCTCAACGCAAAGGAAAGGGCAAAGCAACCACTGGTAAATGGAAACGAGGCAAATCCTCCAGCACTATTTTCGACATCCTCCATGACGACTCCTGGCGGAAAAAGCACTTTACCCCGCAGGAAAAGGCTGATCAGCTTCTCCCCGCCACTGATCAAGTCAAATTTGCAAACAGATACTGTGAGCTAAAGTATCCAGTGTTTGCCACTTCCAGGAACCTGTCCCTGGAAAGAAATCTGAAAATTCCAGAAGAACTACAGCAGTACACCTCTGAATAGATAAAACAGATAGGCTGGTTCTTCTTGGAACGAAACTTGACAGAGGTCAATGCTTCCTGGGTCAGAGAGTTTTACTACAACTACTTCAAGACTTCCCTCGATGCAGTGCACCTCAAAGGGAAATAGATTTTGGTCACTGAGGAAGCTATTGAGGACATCCTCTAGCTTCAGCCCAAATCTGATCAGCCTGACGGTTACCAAACGGCTGAAGAAGATATGCGCTTTATGAGATTTGACTGGGATGCTGTCAAGCAGCGAATATCCGTGGACCCTACTGTCCCTTGGGTCATGGGGAAGAATACAGCAATGCCTAAGGGAATCAAGCTGATTTACTTGAATGATGAGGCTCGGCTCTGGCACCAGATTCTGAGCAACTATGTGATGACGAGCACTCATGAGACAGAGCTGCCCGCTGCTATGATCACCCTCATTTGGTGTGTGATGGAGGGTAAGGACCTGTATCTGCCACGTTTCATCCGGTATTATATGGCCAGGGTCCATGTCAGTGGCACTCTCCCTTTCCCTTATCTGGTCACCCAGCTAGGCCGTCGAGCTGACGTGCCTTGGGAGCCTGCTGATGAGAAGTCACCTGCTACAGACTACAAGAAGATTATCCCTCACAGCAGGAAGTTTCAAGCTTTAGGCTACATACCCCCATTCCTCATCGCATCTGCTGATACAGCCACACCTTCAGCTGCCCCCTCTTCATCCACTGCTGCACCAGCCTCATTCACTGCACATCCACCTGCTCCTGAGCCTATTTATCATTTGGTGTATCGACTCTTCGCCCGCCTGGATCGTATGGAGCGTCGCAATAAGTGGCGCTATGAGCACCTTAAGTTGATTATCCGATCCGGCAGCGACATCCCCTCCGAGCCTGACACCCCTTCGGATACATCTGAGGCGGAGGCGGCTGAGCATGAGGAGGAGACACATGCCCAGGCTGAGCAGGCCAGACCAGAGCAGGCTGCTCCACAGCTTGAGGAACGCCACCAGATCCAGGTCGCAGACCCGGAGATTCTGATACAGTCAGAGCCTCCTTTGCAGCAGACAGATCCTCCTACACTTATCCAGTCTGCAGACCCCCAGGCTACCACTGAGACACCAGCAGCCCATCCTTCCGGAGATGACACTTCTTCACACCCAGCTTGAGTGAGCATCGAGGACGATGCTATATTTTAAGTGTGGGGAGGTAGCCATCTCTGGCTTATCTTTTGGTGAACCACTACAGACTCTTTTCTATCTTATTTTGTTTGTTTTTCTGTATTTTACTTTTATTTTCTTTATTTTTATTTTTCAGTACCTGCACATTGCTCTTTTGCTGTATTTCTACCTTATTCCCGTATTTTTCACTTTAGTTTACATCTTAGATATTTAGTTCAGTTTGCAATTTTAAACTTATTAGTTATAGAATATGTGGATTAATTAGTATAGTTTGCCCTTTTAGCATATAATAGTTTGATTTAATTGAAAATAAAAGGAGTAAAACTAGAAACTTTAGTAAATTAAAATAATCCACACACCTTGTATATATAGCATTACATGTTAGTTAATTTATACAACATTTTCAAGGAACAGCACTAAGATTTTAAGGGCTACCGTAAGATTCACATTGAGTTAAATAAAAACTCTTGATTTCTACTTGCATGACATATATAACTGATATATGATTTTTGAGCTAGAGAACACACAGCTTGTGAGTTTTGAGCTTAATTATATGGTTACATTCAAACCATAAATTTCATTCCTGTATGTTTTGCCCTTCTTTTTCATTCTGATGTTCTTTACTTTGTTTTAATCTATATGTCCAATATAGAATATAGATACATACCAAGAGATGATTGAAGCCATCATTTGAATATTTCCTCACTTATCCCAATTTAGCCTACCTTTTACATCACCCTTGTTAGCCCCCTTGAGCTTTTTAATCCCCTCTTGTTCTATAACCACATTACTAGCCTTAAACAGAAAAACAAAATAAAAATCCCAAGTTGAATCCTTGGTTAGCTTAAGATAGATATTGTGTACAATTTAAGAGTAAGGAATTTTATGGGAACATGGGATGATAGAAATAAGTAGGGATTTAAAAATGAATAAGTTATTTCAAAAATTTGGGAAGCATGCTCTTGTGAAACCAAAACAATTGAATTACCATGTGCATTGAAAAAAAAATTTATATATATATTCAGTATTCAAATAAGGGGATACAAAAATTCCCCAAATGCAAAATAAATCAATGCACATGGGACAAAATATCAAAATTAAAATTAATGCATGAGCTTTGATGAGCGGATAATTTATACGCTTTTTGGCATTATTTTTAGTATGTTTTTAGTATGTTTTAGTTAGTTTTTATTATGTTTTTATTAGTTTTTTATTTAAAATTCACTTTTCTGGACTTTACTATGAGTTTGTGTATTTTTCTGTGATTTCAGGTATTTTCTGGCTGAAATTGAGGGACCTGAGCAAAAATCTGATTCAGAGGCTGAAAAAGGACTGCAGATGCTGTTGGATTCTGACCTCCCTGCACTCCAAGTGGATTTTCTGGAGTTACAGAAGCCCAATTGGCACGCTCTCAATTGCGTTGGAAAGTAGACATCCTGGGCTTTCCAGCAATATATAATAGTTTATACTTTGCTTAAGATTTGATGGCCCAAACTGGCGTTCCAAGTCAGTATAGAAATTCTGGCGTCAAAACGCCAGAACTGGCATAAAAGCTGGAGTTAAACGCCCAAACTGGCACAAAAGCTGGCGTTTAACTCCAAGAAAAGTCTCTACACATGAAAGCTTCAATGCTCAGCCCAAGCACACACCAAGTGGGCCCGGAAGTGGATTCTGCATCATTTACTCATTTCTGTAAACCCTAGGTTACTAGTTTTCTATAAATAGGACATTTTGCTATTGTATTTTCATCTTTGGATGTTTAGTTCTTAGATCATGGAGGCTGGCCATTCGGCCATGCCTAGACCTTGTACTTATGTATTTTCAACGGTGGAGTTTCTACACACCATAGATTAAGGTGTGGAGCTCTGCTGTTCTTCATGAATTAATGCAAAGTACTATTGTTTTTCTATTCAATTCACGCCTACTTCTTCTCTAAGATATTCATTCGTTCTTTAACTTGATGAATGTGATGATCCGTGACACTCATCATCATTCTCACCTATGAACACGTGCTTGACAACCACCTCTGTTCTGCTAGCAATAGCTTGAGTGTGTATCTCTTAGCCTTCTGGTTCATGACGCATGGTTGTCTCGCCTGACAATCGAGCCTTCCATTCCGTGAGATTAGAGTCTTCGTGGTATAGGCGAGAATCAATTGGCAGCATTCTTGAGATCTGAAAAGTCTAAACCTTGTATGTGGTATTTCGAGTAGGATCTGGGGTGGGATGACTGTGACGAGCTTCAAACTCGCGAGTGTTGGGCGTGTGACAGACGCAAAATGATCAATGGATCCTATTCCAACATGATCGAGAACCAACAACTGATTAGCCGTGCGGTGACAGTGCATTTGGACCATTTTCACTGAGAGGACGGGAGGTAGCCATTGACAACGGTGAAACCCAACATAAGCTTGCCATGGAAGGGAGTATGAATGGTTGGAAGAAGACAATAAGAAAGCAGAGGTTCAGGAGGAACAAGCATCTTCATACGCTTATCTGAAATTCTCACCAATGAATTACATAAGTATCTCTATCTTATTTTATGCTTTATTTATATTTCAATTATCAATTCTCCATAACCATTTGAATCTGCCTGACTGAGATTTACAAGATGACCATAGCTTGCTTCAAGCCGACAATCTCCGTGGGATCGACCCTTACTCACGTAAGGTATTACTTGGACGACCCAGTGCACTTGCTGGTTAGTTGTGCGGAATTGTAACAAAGTGTGATTCACGTTTGAGAGCTCCAAGTCTTTGGCGCCATTGTTGATGATCACAATTTTGTGCACCAAGCTTGTAATACAAAGTGGAAAAATTTGGGTAAATAGGTAAAGGAACTTTTAATTATATAAAGTATGTATGTTAGGTGAGATCAGACTAATCAAGGGTTCACTTTGTTAGCTCACTTAGCCTTATACATATACCCTCACCTTTACCTTGGCCCCATTACAACCTTGAAAAAGACCTCATGATTTTTGTATGTCTGTATTCTATATTTGTTGATTCGTTAGATGAAGAACAAAGTTTTAGAAAGCAAGGATAGAAAGAAGAATAGAGTGATTAACCCAATAAATACTGAGTGACTAGAGAGTAAACACAAAATCTAGTGAGGGTTCAATAGCTCATCACCATATATCTCTGATTAATTATTTAAATTGTCTTGCAAGTTTTGTGAATTAAGTTTACCCAACTCAATTGTGAAAGTGCTTTAACATTATCTAAAGTCTGGCTATGTATATATGATTCCTTGAAAATATGAGACAAATTAACTACATGCAAGCTTTATATACAAGTGAATAATAATTAGAATTGCATGACTCATGTAGATAGTTGCATTTAGAATAGATTGCATTGCATGAAATTCCACCACTTTACCTTATTCTTTCTCTTGGATTTAGCATGAGGACATGCTATTGTTTAAGTGTGGGGAGGTTGATAAACCCATATTTTATGATATATTTTGTGCTCAATTTAAGTGATTTATTCAATCTTTCACTCACTTATTCATGTTAATTGCATGGTTTTACTTTCCCTTCCTTATTATGTGGTATATGCGAAAAACATGTTTCCTATGCTTTAAAAATATTAAAATTAATCATCCTTTATTATCATTCGATGCCGTGATTTG
This sequence comes from Arachis hypogaea, assembly GCF_003086295.3. Lineage (NCBI taxonomy): Eukaryota > Viridiplantae > Streptophyta > Magnoliopsida > Fabales > Fabaceae > Arachis > Arachis hypogaea. The sequence goes on along the minus strand of NC_092052.1, from coordinate 112,550,569 downwards.
TGTGTTGAGTGCTTTCAGGCTTTATAGGGTAGGAATGACTTGAAGGATGGAAAGAAAACATACAAAAATGGAAGGGAATCACAAAAATGGAGTTTTGAAGAAAAGGGCAGCGACGCGAACGCATGGACGAAGTGGCCGCGTGCCCAGTGCAAAAAGGCAGCGATGCGGACGCGTGACTGACGCGGACGCGTGCCTTGAGCAGAACGCAAATGACGCGTACGCGTGAGCGAAGCGAACGCGTGATAAGGAAAACTCCCAGATGACGCGACCGCGTGACACACGCCGACGCGTGACAGACGCCACGCACCAGAAACTGCAGAAAACGCCCCCAGCGATTTCTGAGACCTTTTTGGCCTAGATCCAAGTCCAGAAAACACAGATTAGAGGTTATAAAGTGGGGAAATGCATCCATTCAAAGAGGATACACCTAAGAAGTCTTCCAATTACTCACTTTTTAGGATTTAGATGTAGTTTTTAGAGAGAGAGGTTCTCTCCTCTCTCTTAGGTTTTAGGATTAGGATTCCTCTTAAAGGATTTAGGATTTCAACTTCCTCTCAGGTTCAATATTCCTTTTATTTTATATTTCTCTTTTACTTTCAGATACTTTAATGCTTTTATTTGATAATTACTTATGTTGCCCAATTGGCTTATGAACCCTTCATGTTAGGATTTTCTGAATTAATAATTTGAGGTATTTCAGAATTATGATTGCTTTCCTTTATTTATATAAATAATTTAGATTCTTCTCTTTTGCCTTCGGTTGATTAATTGGTAACTCTTGAGTTGTCAAACTCATCGTGATTGATAATTGTTATTTTTGCTAATTGAATTGAATTCCGCTAACTCTAGTCCTTTCTTAGGAATTGTCTAGGACTTGAGGATCTAACTAATTAGTCCACTTGACTTTCCTTTGCTTTAGTAAAGGTTAACTTAGTGGGATTAAAACTCAATTCTCATCACCATCGATAAGGATAACTAGGATAGGACTTCCGAATCTTCATACCTTGCCAAGAGTTTTATTAGATATTAATTTATTAATTCCTGCAATTTATTTTCCTTGTTCAAACCTTTCAAAACCCAAAAACACTATTTTCCATAACCAATAATAAATAATACCTCCCTGCAATTCCTTGAGAAGACAACCCGAGGTTTGAATACTTCGGTTATAAATTTTATTAGGTTTGTTACTTGTGACAACCAAAACATTTGTAAGAAAGGATGATTGTTTGGTTTAGAAACTATACTTGCAACAGGAATTTATTCTGAATTCTAAACCGTCGATCATTCGTTCTTCAGTCAAGTTTGACATCCTCGGGACCAAGGACCTAGTAGTGTGTGACTGGGCTAACAGGATGGAGTTTGACAAGTGTACTCAGCACCGGTACGAGGGTCATTGATTCGACTATATGAATATAAATATTTTCAAGTGTGTTAATTCGATGCTCAAAGGTGTTAGGAACCTTCCAGTTTGTTCCTTGGTGAAGTCCACTTATGGGAGATTAGCGGAGCTCTTTGTTTGCAAGGGAAGAGAGGCTGACGCATAGTTGGGGACAACTCAGCAATTTAGTCAGTTGCTTGTGAAGGCAATGGAGGCAAATATAAAGCCATCATGATATTTCATGGTGACACTGTATGATAAGGATAATTTGGATATTAATGTGGTCGAGACTACTCCAACAGGTAACTTCTCACTTGGTAGTTACAGAGTCTCGTTGAGAGATCGGACTTGCAATTGCTGGTACTTTCAGGCACTTCACTACCCATGTTGCCATGCAGTCGCCTGTTGTTCATATTCTCGCCTGAGTTGGGCAACTTATGTCCACGAGGTATATCGCCTCAGCACGATGTTTAATGTCTATAGGATGGGATTCCATCCTTTGATTCCATAAGGCTTCTGGCCACCATATGATGGTCCAACAGTCATCCTTGATCCTAGTAAGAGACATGCATATGAAGATCGTCCTAGGAGCACTAGAATTTGCACTAGTATGGATTAGGTCAATCCGAATATAATAAAGTAGTGTAGGCTATGCAGACAGCCTGGTCTTACTAGGCGGAGTTGTCCTTAGGGAGGAGGCACTGGGGGATCTGGAGTAGCTAGCAAAGTTTAGAGCTTTCTTTGTTGTGTTGCCTTTTCTTATGTCTACTGTATTATGCTTTATTATTGTTTAGCAATGTTTGTGGCATTTTGTGTTTTCTTTTTCGTGTTTGCAGTTATCTTTATTGTTGTCTTGTCTGACAGACTGTCGTTATTAATATTATTGTGTTGCCTTTTTCATCACAGTGTTTGTTACCTTCACCTTTTTTTCTGTGAAATTTTAACAGACATCAATTAAGAACATCTTTAATATATATATTTTCCAAACTCATTCAAGTATTATATAATGACATAGCATGATAAAATAATAACATGATAATATAGCATTATAATATATATACTAAATACAACAATACAATGATAATAACATAGCATGATAACATAATAACATATAACATAGCAGTCATCTGAATAGTTAGAATAGATGTAACCCTATCAAGCAGCGGCGTGGGCACCTGGTTACAGAGGGATATCCTTGAACTTTAAACACAAGGGAGTCCTCATTCACTTGAAGGACGAATTCTCCTCTGTCAACATCAATCACAGCTTTTGCTGTGGCTAGGAAGGGTCTGCCAAGGATGATGGATTCATCCATACACTTCCCAGTCTCTAGGATTATGAAATCAGTAGGGATGTAGTAGCCTTCAACCTTTACCAAGACATCCTCTACAAGTCCATAAGCTTGTTTCTTTGAATTGTCTGCCATCTCTAGTGAGATTCTTGCAGCTTATACCTCAATGATCCCTAGCTTCTCCATTACAGAGAGAGGCATGAGGTTTATACTTCACCCTAGGTCATACAGAGCCTTCTCAAAGGTCATGGTGCCTATGGTACAAGGGATTGAGAATTTTTCAGGATCTTGTCTCTTTTGAGGTAATCTCTGCCTAGTCAAGTCATCCAGTTCTTTGATGAGCAATGGAGGTTCATCCTCCCAAGTCTCATTACCAAATAACTTGGCATTTAGCTTCATGATTGCTCCAAGGTACTTAGAAACTTGCTCTTCAGTAACATCTTCATCCTCTTCAGAGGAAGAATACTCATCAGAGCTCATGAATGGCAAAAGTAAATTCAATGGAATCTCTATGGTCTCTGTATGAGCCTCAGATTCCCATGGGTCCTCATTAGGGAACTCCATGGAGGCCAGTGGACATCCATTGAGGGCTTCCTCAGTGGAAATCAATGCCTCATCCTTCTCTCCAGGTTCGGCCATGTGAGATGTGTTTATGGGCTTGCACTCTCTTTTTGGATTCTCTTATGTATTTCTTGGGAGAGTACTAGGAGGGAGTTCAGTAATTTTCTTACTCAGCTGACCCACTTGTGCCTCCAGATTTCTAATGGAGGACCTTGTTTCAGTCATGAAACTTTGAGTGGTTTTGATTAGATCAGAGACTATAGTTGTTAAGTCAGCGGGGCTTTGCTTAGAATTCTCTGTCTGTTGCTGAGAAGATGATGGAAAAGGCTTGCTATTGCTAAACCTGTTTCTTCCACCATTGTTGTTGTTGAAGCCTTGTTGAGGCCTCTGTTGGTCCTTCCATGAGAGATTTGGATGATTTTTCCATGAAGGATTATAGGTGTTTCCATAGGGTTCTCCCATGTAATTCACCTCTTCCATTGCAGGGTTCTCAAGGTCATAAGCTTCTTCTTCAGAAGATGCTTCTTTAGTACTGCCTGTTGCTGCTTGCATTCTAGACAGACTCTAAGAGATCATATTGACTTGTTGGGTCAATATTTTATTCTGAGCCAATATGGCATTCAGAGTATTAATCTCAAGAACCCATTTCTTCTGATTTGTCCCATTATTCACAGGATTCCTTTCAGAAGTGTACATGAATTGGTTATTTACAACCATTTCAATGAGTTCCTGAGCTTCTGCAGGTGTTTTCTTCAGATGAAGAGATCCTCCAACAGAGCTGTCCAATGACATCTTGGACAGTTCAGATAGACCATCATAGAAGATACCTATGATGCTCCATTCTGAAAGCATGTCAGAAGGACACCTTCTGATCAATTGCTTGTATCTTTCCCAAGCTTCATAGAGGGATTCTCCTTCCTTCTGTCTGAAGGTCTGGACTTCTACTCTAAGCTTACTCAATTTTTGAGGTGGAAAGAACTTTGCCAAGAAGGCATTGACTAGCTTTTCCCACGAATTCAGGCTTTTTTTAGGTTGTAAATCCAACTATATCCTAGCTCTGTCTCTTACAGCAAAGGGAAAAAGCATAAGTCTGTAGACTTCAGGGTCAACCCCATTGGTCTTAACAGTGTCACAGATTTGCAAGAATTCAGCTAAGAACTGATGAGGATCTTCCAATGGAAGTCCATGAAACTTGCAATTCTGTTGCATTAGAGAAACTAATTGAGGCTTAAGCTCAAAGTTGTTTGCTCCAATGGCAGGGATAGAGATGCTTCTCCCATAGAAGTCGGGAGTAGGTGCAGTAAAGTCACCAAGCACCTTCCTTGCATTGTTGGCATTTTTGTTTTCGGCTGCCATGGCTTCTTCTTCTTTGAAAAGCTCTGTTAGGCCCTCTACAGAGAGTTGTACTTTAGCTTCTCTTAGCTTTCGCTTCAAGGTCCTGTAGGTTCAGGATCAGCTTCGACAAGAATGCCTTTGTCCTTACTCCTGCTCATATGAAAGAGAGAAGAAGAAAGTATGGAATCCTCTATGTTACAGTATAGAGATTCCTTGAGGTGTCAGAGGAAAAGAAGAATAGAAGGAGGAGGTAGAGATGAGAGAATTCGAACTTATCAAGAGGGACAGAGTTCGAATTGCTGATAATGGAGGAGTGTTAGTCCTTTAATAGAAGGATGTGAGAAGGGGGAAGGATTTTCGAAAACAACTTAAAAAGATTTTGAAATAATAAAAAAGAAATTTGAAAATTTGATTGAGATTTTCGAAAATTAAGATTGGGAAAGAAATTAAGTGATTTTTGAAAAAGATTTTGAAATTAGAAATAAAAAAGATGTGATTGAGAAGATATGATTGAGAAAATATGGTTTTAAAAAGATATGATTGACAATCAATTAAAAAGAAATTTCTAAAATTAAAGTTGATTACTTGACTAACAAGAGATTAGAAGATATGATTCTAGAATTAAAATTTGATCCTTTCTTAATAGGCAAGTAACAATTTGAAAATTTTGAATTAAATCATGAATTAGAGCAAGAATTTTTGAAAATAGTAAAACAATTTAAAAAAAAGGGAAAGAAATTAATTTTGAAAAGATATGATTGGAAAGATATGATTTGAAAAAGATTTGATTTTGAAAAAATATGAAGATTTGAAAAAGATTTGAATTAAAAACAAAATCTTCCCTCTTGTGTCCTCTTGGCGTTAAACGCCCAGAATGGTGTCCATTCTGGCGTTTAACGCCCAAAAGTCTACCTTTTTGGGCGTTTAATGCCCAGCCAGGGTACCTGGCTGGCGTTTAAAAGCCAGTTTTCCTTCTTCACTGGGCGTTTTGAACGCCCAACCTTTTTTGTTTGATTCCTCTGCTGAATGTTCTGAATCTTCAATTCTCTGTATTATTGACTTGAAAAGGCATAATTTTGAAATTTTTTTGGATTTTTAATAATGAAAAACAATAAAAAATAAACTAATCATAGAAAACTCAAATCAAACAAACAATGCATGCAGGACACCAAACTTAAAAATTTTCATATAAGAGACACTAACAAATTGAAAATGCATATGAAAAATAACAAAACACTCAAAACAAGAGAATTTAAAGATTAGAGCAAGGAAATCATCAAGAACAACTTGAAGATTAATGAAGAACATAATGCATAAAAAAATGCAGTGAATTAAATAAAATATGCAGGACACCAAACTTAAAATTAGACACTAGACTCAAACAAGAAACATAAAATATTTTTGATTTTTTATGATTTTATAATTTTTTTTTTGTGATTTTTCGAAAATTGAGTGTAAAAGAAAATAATGGCATTCAAAGTTTTTAATGAGAATTCCAGGAATCATTGCAATGTTAGTCTAAGACTCCGGTCCAGGAATTAGACATTGCTTACTAGCCAGCCAAGCTTTCAGTAAAAGCTTCGGTCCAAAACACTAGACATGGCCAATGGCCAACCAAGCTTTAGCAGGTCATTGCTTTCAACAGCAGAACTGATAGAGATCAACAAGCTCTTGTGATGATAAGTTAAAACCTCGGTCTAAAAGATTAGACATGGCTTTACAGCCAGCCTGACTTCAACAAATCATCATAAAACTCTAGAATTCATTCTTAAAAATTCTGAAGAACAAAGTAAAATTTTTTTTTGAAATTTTTTTTTCGAAAATAAAAAGTAAAAAGCTTAAACATAAAATAAGATTACCTAATCTAAGCAACAAGATGAACCGTTAGTTGTCCAAACTCGAACAATCCCCGGCAACGGTGCCAAAAACTTGGTGCACGAAATTGTGATCATCAACAATGGCACCAAAGACTTGGAGCTCTCAAACGTGAATCACACTTTGTCACAATTCCGCACAACTAACCAGCAAGTGCACTGGGTCGTCCAAGTAATACCTTACGTGAGTAAGGGTCGATCCCACAGAAATTGTCGGCTTGAAGCAAGCTATGGTCATCTTGTAAATCTCAGTCAGACGGATTCAAATGGTTATGGAGAATAGATAATTAAAGGATAAATAAAACATAAAATAAAGATAGAGATACTTATGTAATTCATTGGTAGGAATTTCAGATAAGCGTATGAAGATGCTTTGTTCCTCTTGAACCTCTGCTTTCCTATTGCCTTCTTCCAATCATTCATACTCCCTTCCATGGCAAGCTTATGTTGGGTTTCACCATTGTCGATGGCTACCTCCCGTCCTCTCAGTGAAAATGGTACTGATGCGCTGTCACCACATCAGCTAATCAGTTGTTGGTTCTCGATCATGTCAGAATAGGATCCATTGATCCTTTTACGTCTGTCCCACGCCCCACACTCGTGAATTTGAAGCTCGTCACAGTCATCCCTTCCCAGATCCTACTCGGAATACCACAGACAAGGTTTAGATTTTTCGGATCTCAAGAATGCTGCCAATTGATTCTCGCCTATACCATGAAAACTCTGATTTCATGGAATGGAAGGCTCGGTTGTCAGGTGAGGCAACCATGCGTCATGAACCAGAAGGCTAAGAGATACGCAGTCAATCTATTACTAATAGAACATAAGTGGTTGTCAGTCACGTGTTCATGGGTGAGAATGATGATGAATGTCACGGATCATCACATTCATCAAGTTGAAGAACGAGTGTATATCTTAGAGAAGAAGTAGGCGTGAATTGAATAGAAGAACAGTAGTAAATGCATTGATTCATGAAGAACAGCAGAGCTCCACACCTTAATCTATGGTGTGTAGAAACTCCACCGTTGAAAATACATAAGAACAAGGTCTAGGCATGGCCGAATGGCCAGCCTCCATGATCCAAGAACTAAACTTCCAAAGATGAACAAAGGATAATCCAAAGACGAAAATACAATAGTAAAAGGTCCTATTTATAGAAAACTAGTAACCGAGGGTTTACAGAAATGAGTAAATGATGCAGAAATCCACTTCCGGACCCACTTGGTGTGTGCTTGGGCTGAGCATTGAAGCTTTCATGTGTAGAGACTTTTCTTAGAGTTAAACGCCAGCTTTTGTGCCAGTTTGGGCGTTTAACTCCAGCTTTTATGCCAGTTTTGGCATTTTGTTGCCAGAATTCTTGAACTGACTTGGAACGCCGGTTTGGACCATCAAATCTTGGGCAAAGTATGGACTATTATATATTGCTAGAAAGCCCAGGATGTATAATTTCCAACGTAATTGAGAGCGCACCAATTGGGCTTTTGTTGCTCCAGAAAATCCACTTCGAGTTTAGGGAGGTCAGAATCCAACAGCATCTGTAGTCCTTTTTCAGCCTCTGAATCAGATTTTTGCTCAAGTCCCTCAATTTCAGCCAGAAAATACATGAAATCACAGAAAAACATACAAACTCATAGTAAAGTCCAGAAATGTGATTTTTAAATAAAAACTAATAAAAATATAATAAAAACTAACTAAAACATACTAAAAACATACTAAAAACAATGCCAAAAAGCGTATAAATTATCCGCTCATCACAACACCAAATTTAAATTGTTGCTTGTCCCCAAGCAACTGAAAATCAAATAGGATAAAAAAAAGAGAATATACTATAAATTCCAAACTATCAATGAAACTTAGCTCCAATCAGATGAGCGGGACTAGTAGCTTTTTGCCTCTGAACAGTTTTGGCATCTCACTTCATCCTTTGAAGTTTAGAATGATTGGTATCTATAGGAACTCAGAATTTAGATAGTGTTATTGATTCTCCTAGTTAAGTATGTTGATTGTTGAACACAGCTACTTTATGAGTCTTGGCCGTGGCCCTAAGCACTTTGTTTTCCAGTATTACCACCGGATACATAAATGCCACAGACACATAACTAGGTGAACCTTTTCAGATTGTGACTCAGCTTTGCTAGAGTCTCCTATTAAAGGTGTCCAGGGTTCTTAAGCACACTCTTTTTGCTTTGGACCGCGACTTTAACTGCTCAGTCTCAAATTTTCACTTGACACCTTCACGCCACAAGCACATGATTAGGGACAACTTGGTTTAGCCGCTTAGGCCAGGATTTTATTCCTGTGGGCCCTCCTATCCACTGATGCTCAAAGCCTTCGATCCTTTTTATTACCCTTGCCTTTTGGTTTAAAGGGCTATTGGCTTTTTCTGCTTGCTTTTCTTTTTTTTTCTTTTTCTTTTTCTTTTTTTTTCGCCATTTTTTTTTCTGCAAGCTTTTCACTGCTTTTTCTTGCTTCAAGAATCAAGTTTATGATTTTTCAGATTATCAATAACATTTCTCCTTTTCCATCATTCTTTCAAGAGCCAACAATTTTAACATTCATAAACAACAAATTCAAAAGACATATGCACTGTTCAAGCATTCATTCAGAAAATAAAAAGTATTGTCACCACATCAAAATAATTAAACTAGTTTCAAGGATGAATTTAAAATCATGTACTTCTTGTTCTTTTGTGGTTAAAACATTTTTTTCATTTAAGAAAGGTGATGGATTCATAGGACATTCATAACTTTAAGGCATGGACACTAAGACACTAATGATCATGTAATAAAGACACAAACATAGATAAACATAAAGCATAAAAATTCGAAAAACAGAAAAATAAAGAACAAGAAAATTAAAGAACGGGTCCACCTTAGTGATGGCGGCTTGTTCTTCCTCTTGAAGATCTTATGGAGTGCTTGAGCTCCGCAATGTCTCTTCCTTGCCTTTGTTGCTCCTCCCTCATGGTTCTTTGGTCTTCTCTAATTTCATAGAGGAGGATGGAATGTTCTTGGTGCTCCACCCTTAGTTGTCCCATGTTGGAACTTAATTCTCCTAGGGAGGTGTTGATTTGCTCCCAATAATTTTTTGGAGGAAAGTGCATCCCTTGAGGCATCTCAGGAATCTCATGATGAGGAATTTCCTCATGCTCTTGGTGAGGTTCTCTTATTTGCTCCATCCTTTTCTTAATGATGGGCTTATCCTCCTCAATGAGAATGTCTCCCTCTATGTCAATTCCAGCTGAATTGCAGAGGTAACAAATGAGGTGAGGGAAGGCCAACCTTGCCAAAGTAGAGGGCTTGTCCGCCACTTTGTAGAGTTCTTGGGATATAACCTCATGAACTTCTACTTCCTCTCTAATCATGATGCTATGGATCATGATAGCCCGATCTATAGTAACTTCAGACCGGTTGCTAGTGAGAATAATTGAGCGTTGGATGAACTCCAACTATCCCCTAGCCACGGGCTTGAGGTCATGCCTTCTTAGTTGAACCCGCTTCCCTCTTGAATCTCTCTTCCATTGGGCGCCCTCTTCACAGATGTCCATGAGGACTTGGTCCAACCTTTGATCAAAGTTGACCCTTCTGGTGTAGGGGTGTGCATCTCCTTGCATCATGGGCAAGTTGAATGCCAACCTTACATTTTCCGGACTAAAATCCAAGTATTTCCCTCAGACCAGTGTAAGCCAATTCTTAGGGTCCGGGTTCACACTTTGATCATGGTTCTTGGTGATCCATGCATTGGCATAGAACTCTTGAACCATTAAGATCCCGACTTGTTGAATAGGGTTGGTGAGAATTTCCCAACCTCTTCTTCGGATCTTATGTCGGATCTCCGGATATTCGCCCTTTTTGAGCTTAAAAGGGACCTCGGGGATCACCTTCTTCTTGGCCACAACTTCATAGAAGTGGTCTTGATGCACCCTTGAGATGAATCTCTCCATCTCCCATGACTCGGAGGTGGAAGTTTTTGCCGTCCCTTTCCTCTTTCTAGAGGTTTCCCTGGCTTTTGGTGCCATAAATGGTTATGGAAAAACAAAAAGCTTTAGCTTTTACCACACCAAACTTAGAAGGTTTGCTCATCCTCGAGCAAAAAAAGAAAGAAGAGAGTAGAAGAAGAAGAAATAGAGGAGATGGAGGGGGCTTAGTGTTTCGGCCAAGGGGGAGAAGTAGTGTGTATGTTGAGTGAAAATGAAGGAGTGAAGATGGGTTTATATAGGAGTGGAGAGGGGGGTATGGTTCGGTCATTATGGGTGGGTTTAGGAGGGATGTGAGTGGTGAAGAGAATGGTAGGATTTGATAGGTGAGGGGTTTTTGGGGAAGAGGTATTGAGGTGATTGGTGAATAAGGGAAGAAGGGAGAGAGAGATGAGGTAGGTGGGGATCATGTGGGGTCCACAGATCCTGAGATGTCAAGGATTTTCATCCCTGCACCAAGTGGCATGCAAAACGCCCCTTTCTGCCAATCCTGGCGTTAAAGCCAGGTTGCTGCCCATTTCTGGCATTTAACGCCAGCTTCTTGCCCTTTTCTGGCGTTAAACGCCACTCTGTACCCATTTCTGGCGTCAAACGCCCAGAATGGTGCCAGGCTGGACGTTTAACGCCCATTCTGCTACCCTTACTGGCGTTTAAACGCCAGTAAGCTTCTCCTCCAGGGTGTTCTATTTTTAATACTGTTTTTCATTCTGTTTTTATTTTTTCAATTGTTTTTGTGACTTCATGATCATCAACCTACAGAAAACATAAAATAACAATAGAAAATAGAAATTTAACATAGATAAATAAATATTGGGTTGCCTCCCAACAAGCGCTTCTTTAATGTCAAAAGCTTGACAGTGGGCTCTCATGGAGCCTCACAGATGTTCAGAGCATTGTTGGGGCCTCCCAACACCAAACTTAGAGTTTGAATGAAGGGGTTCAACACCAAACTTAGAGTTTGGTTGTGGCCTCCCAATACCAAACTTAGAGTTTGAATGTGGGGGCTCTGTTTGACTCTGCATTGAGAGAAGCTCTTTATGCTTCCTCTCCATGGTTACAGAACGATATCCTTGAGCTTTAAACACAAGGGAGTCCTCATTCACTTGAAGGACCAATTCTCTTCTGTCAACATCAATCACAGCTTTTGCTGTGGCTAGGAAGAGTCTGCCAAGGATGATGGATTCATCCATACACTTCTCAGTCTCTAGGATTATGAAATCAGTAGGGATGTAGTGGCCTTCAACCTTTACCAAGACATCCTCTACAAGTCCATAAGCCTGTTTCTTTGAATTGTCTGCCATCTCTAGTGAGATTCTTGCAGCTTGTACCTCAATGATCCCTAGCTTCTCCATTACAGAAAGAGGCATGAGGTTTATACTTGACCCTAGGTCACACAGAGCCTTCTCAAAGTTCATGGTGCCTATGGTACAAGGGATTGAGAATTTTCCAGGATCTTGTCTCTTTTGAGGTAATCTCTGCCTAGTCAAGTCATCTAGTTCTTTGATAAGCAATGGAGGTTCATCCTCCCAAGTCTCATTACCAAATAACTTGGCATTTAGCTTCATGATTGCTCCAAGGTACTTAGCAACTTGCTCTTCAGTAACATCTTCATCCTCTTCAGAGGAAGAATACACATCAGAGCTCATGAATGGCAAAAGTAAATTCAATGGAATCTCTATGGTCTTGATGAGACACAGAAGTTGGTGAATTAAAAATTATTAAAATAGTTACGTTGCAAGTATAGTTCTTAATTCACCGAAAAAATGCCTATCAATTTAGAAATATGTCACAGAGAGTTTAAATTAAAAATTACTGGGAGTTTAAGTCCCAGGTCGTCTCCCAACGAGTTGCAGAAAAGTGTGCTATTTTATTAATCAGATGTTCCAAGAAGTTGAGTTAAGTAGGTGGGAAATTAAATTGAGAAAATTCAAATAATATGAAATAAAAGCCTTGACTGGGAGTTAATTAGTAGGAATCTCTATCATTGATGGGATGAATTCAAGATTAATTTATAATTAATGGTTGTTCTGTTTAGTTATCCTTTACTAGGTAAAGGAAAGTCAAACAAGTTGGAATGCTAGATCTGTTCACGAATTGCAACCCACTTAGTTCAAAGGGATTGGTGTTAGTGATTAGATAACAATCCAACAGTTAACCCAATTACAAATTTTCTTTCAATCCTTCCAACTCAAGAGTTCCTTTCAATCAACTCCCCATCAAGTGAGGGAACTACTCGCTCATTGTAAATAATAAACCCATAACACATGAAAGGGAATTAAAAGAAGACATGATTATTGGAATGGAAATTAAATAAAAATAGAAGAAATAATCCTTGTACTAAATAATCATGAAAGTATTCAAATGACAAAATTGAACAAAGCAAAGAACATGGAAGAATAAAACCAAGTTAAGAGAACGAACTAGAATGACGAAGTCTTGATGAGGAAATAACTCTTCTCAATGTTCCAATGCTAAGACCAATTGAAAATTAAAATTCTAAAACCTAGAGAAAGAAACCTAAAGGAGTAAAAAAAACTAGATCTAAAACTGAAAAATTGTTTAGAATGAATGTTGTTCTTTGTTTCTGCATATTCTCTGGCTCTAGTCTGCTGTTCCGGGCCGAAAACTGGGTCGAAATAAGGTCCAAAATCGCCCCCAGCGAATTCTGCAGATTATGCAGATCGCATATGTCACGCGATCGCGTCATCCATGCGGACGCGTCATTCGCGCTTTTCCTTGCTACGCGTTCGCGTCGTCCACGCTACCGCGTCGCTTGAGCTTTTCCAATCCGCGCGGCCGCGTGAGCCATACAGCCGCGTCACTGCGATTTGCTCTCCTTCGTGCGGTCGCGTGAGCCATGCGACCGCGTCACTTCTCGCTGGTTATCTCCTCAAATTCTTGTGTTCCTTCCATTTTTCCTAGCTTCCTTTCCAATCTCCAACTCATTCATGCCCTATAAAGTCTGAAACACTCAACACATAGATCACGGTATCGAATGGAATAAAGGAGAATAAAAATTACATAATTAAAGTCTCTAGGAAGCAGTTTTCAAACATGTTATAAATTCAGGAAGGAATTATAATTTCATGCTAATTTAATGAATAAGTGGGTAAGGATCATGATAAAACCACACAATTAAGCACAATATAAACTATAAAATAGTGGTTTATCAACCTCCCCACACTTAAACATTAGCATGTCCTCATGCTTAATTGAAGGAGATAAGGAAATAAGTATGAACATGTAGAAACTCATGAAATGCAATGCAAGCCTATATATATATATATATATATATATATATATATATATATATATATATATATATATATATATATATATGCAACTATATGATTCTTGCCCACTTGATCAAAAGTAAATAAGCTCTTCAAAACAATTACAAATCAAATTCCACTAATTCTATCATTATACAATAAAACAGATAAAAGTGCAAGAAGATAGCTCATGAAAGCAGGGAACATGAAAATTCAAGCATTGAACCCTCACTGATAATGTATGTACGCTCTAATCTCTAGTGTATAGGGTAATCACTCTATCCTTCTCTAATCATGCTTTCTAACTTTTGTTCTTCTCCTAACCAATCAACAATAGTTAATATACCAATGCAAACATCATGAGGTCTTTTCAAGGTTGTAATGGGGCTAAGGTACAGGTAGGGGTATACATTTGGTCAAGTGAGCTAATAAATTGAATCTTTAATTAACCCAAGCTTCAACCCAACATATATATTTTTAATGTAATCTTAAAGTTCATACCTAGCTACCCAGAATTCCCCTTTTCTATCCATACTCATGTATCAACTTTTATATTTGATTCTATCATATGTGCATTGATCTTTGAATTCTGAATTTAACTTTTGGGTAATTTTGTCCCCTTATTTATTTATATAAATTTTTTTATTGACATTAAAATAAATATAGCTTATCAATGCACATAGATTTTTAATTCTTATAGTTTCACATGAGTAGGTATCCAAGTCCCCATTAAATTCTCATGACACATTCCCTTAACAACTTTTGTTCCCACAATTTCCCATACTTAACTAGCACACACAATTCTATCTTAAGCTAACCAAAGATTCAATTTGGGATATACAATTGTTTTTCAGCTTAAGGTTAGTAATGTGGTAAAATATAGAACAAATGGGATTTAAAGGCTCAAAGTGGTTAACAAAGGTAATCGAAAAGGGTAGGCTTAATTTGGATAAGTGAGTTTAAACAAATAATGGCCTCAATCATGTGCAAGCATGCAAATATAATAAATATTGGACATATAAGATAAAACAAAATATAGATTACAATCATAGAGAAGTAAACACACAAGAATGAAATAATTATGGTTAAATAATGTAACCATACATAAAGGCTCAAATCTTTCACAGGTTGTGTGTTCTTTAGCTCAAATATCATGTTCCAAATACAACTCAAGCAAATTTATCATAAAATTTTGAAAAATTAGTGAAATTTTGTTCCAAAGATAGAGTCTTAAAAGAAACTTATTGTCTTTTCAATCAAGTAGAACATGCATGCAACTATCCTAACCTATGCAATTTATTCTATTTTATAAAAGAAAGAAAATCTAACTAAAATATCCTAATTATTGGTGCTAGGGAAAAGAAATTACCTCCGGATGCTCTTTTAGTTCCTCTTCTTGCTGGTGGTTTGGAAGTAGCTTTCTCTTTTCCTTTCTTGGTGGCCATCCTGAAGGAAGGGAAGAGAAAGTAAATTAAATTCAAAGAGATATACAGCAAGGAAGGAAACGGAAAAGAGGGTGATGGATGCACATTAAGATATACTAACATTATCACATGCTCGTGAGTACATGTGAAAAGCCAACAATGGAAAATAGCTAGTGCATATAAAGGCAAGTGACTGCAAGGTGTTTATTGGCATGCCGGCAAAGGACATGAGTAGCATAGACCAAGCAATATTTTGTAACAAACCATCACGTTTGTATTGACAATTAAATTCAATTAATACAATAGTAAATGAAAGTTGTGAAAAGCAAGCATTGAATAGTATAACAACATAGAGAAATGCATAATGCCATTTGAGCTTTTTCACAAACACATAGCATGCATGTTGAATAAGGTATAGAAAATATGAAGGTGAACATGCAAGCAATCCCTTAAATAGAATAAAAATAATTGTCAAACAATTTGCAACAATCCACAAGCATATAATGAGGGATAATGACTCAAAAAGGAAAAATAATTAAATTTCTAACACCATATAAAAAGGAAAAGAAAAAGAAAGAAAATATGAATAATGAAAAGAAAAAGAAAATAAAATAAAATACATATAAAATAATAAGGATGATAGAAAAAGAAAGAGGGAGGAAGAAAGTAAAACCTTGTTAATGGAGGTGAGAGAGATATAGAGTGAAAGGTGAGATAGAAGGGGGAAGGGGGAAGGAAGAAATAAGGAGGGAAAAGAAAAACTAGGATTTGGAGGAGAGAAAGATAAGATAATTTGGCAATTTAGGTTGAGCTGTACGGCGCATGCGACGCGGCCGCGTGGGGCACGCGTTCGCGTGAATGCGCTTCAAGTAAGGTGACGCGATCGCGTCGGTCACACGGTCGCGTGACCCATATTATGCTTCTGGCGCGAGTGCAGCCTCGCACCAGCACAACTCTCTGTTCAAATTAATTTATTTGCCAAAATTAGGGTGGCGCGATCGCGTGGGTCACGTGATCGCGTGAGTATGCGCTAGAAAATGGATGACGCGGCCGCGTCGGCGACGCGGTCGCGTGATAGGGATTGTGCTTTTAGCACCAATCCAGCATCACTCTCGCACAATATTTCATTGTGCACCCTTTTATGTCAAAAACTCAGGGCACGCGGCCGCGTGGGAGGCCATAATTCCCATGCGACGCGAATGCGTCAGCGATGCGGTCGCGTGGGTTGATTTGTGCCATTGGCACGCCTCCAGCCACACTCCAGCGTGACTTTCTGTTCATTTTTATTTTTTTTACTCTCCCTGTGACGCGGACGCGTCGCTGATGCGATCGCGTCGCGTAGAAAAATAAATTTTTTTAATGTAAATGCAGATGCACGAAAGTACTAAGAAAGAGAAGAGTTATTGAATAGGAAAAACTAAAAATAAAGAGAAGAACGATCATACCATGGTGAGTTGTCTCCCACCTAGCACTTTGCTTTAACGTCCATAAGTTGGACGCTTCACTAGCTCAATCTTCCGCTATGTGGGGATCTTCCAAGAGGAAGATCTCAAGCTCCTTGTTTCTCTGCATCTTCTCGCCATGGTATAGCTTCAGGCGTTGTCCATTAACCTTAATAAGTTCAGAGCTTGAAGGATGGCTTAGGTGATAAACTCCGTATGGTTCGGCCTTCTCTACTCTGTATGGACCTTCCCATCTTGATCTCAACTTGCCTGGCATGAGCCTTAGTCGAGATTTGTAAAGGAGGACTAAATCCCCAGGTTGGAACTCTTTCTTCTTGATGTTTTGATCATGCACAGCCTTCATCTTTTCCTTGTATATTCTGGAGTTTTCATAAGCTTCTAGGCGAAGGCTCTCTAGTTCCTGCAGTTGCAACTTCCTTTCAGCTCCGGCTTTCTCAATTCCCATGTTGCACTCCTTAACTGCCCAAAAAGCTATGTGTTCTACTTCAACTGGGAGATGACAAGCTTTTCCATAAACCAAGCGGAAAGGACTCATCCCAATGGGTGTCTTGTATGCTGTTCTATATGCCCAGAGTGCATCTTGTAGCCTGGTGCTCCAGTCTTTTCTATGAGGCTTTACTATCTTTTACAAGATACGCTTAATTTCTCTGTTTGACACCTCGGCTTGCCCATTAGTTTGGGGATGGTAAGCTGTTGCAACTTTATGAATTATCCCATGCTTCTTCATTAATCCTGTTAGTCTCCTGTTACAAAAATGGGTGCCTTGATCGCTCACGATTGCTCGTGGTGATCCGAAGTGACATATAATATGGTTTCTCACAAAGGAAACAACAGTGTTAGCATCATCAGTGCGGGTAGGAATTGCTTCTACCCATTTGGAAACATAATCCACAGCTAACAATATATAACAATATCCATTAGAATTTGGTAATGGACCCATGAAGTCAATGCCCCAAACATAAAAAATTTCACAGAAAAGCATAATTTGTTGAGGCATCTCATCCCTCCTGGATATATTACCAAATTTCTGGCATGGGAGACAAGATTTACAAAACTCAGCAGCGTCTCTAAAAAGAGTAGGCCACCAGAATCCACAGTCTAAGATCTTTCTAGCTGTTCTTTGAGGACCAAAATGTCCTCCACTCTCAGATGAGTGACAGGCCTCTAAAATGGACTGAAATTCTGATTGAGGCACACAACGTCTAATTACTTGATCAGCGCCACATCTCCATAAATATGGGTCATCCCATATATAATATTTAGACCCGCTTTTCAGCTTGTCTCTTTGATTCTTAGAAAAATTTGGAGGAAATGTGCGGCTAACTAAATAATTAGCAACAGGTGCATACCAAGGGACTACCTCAGATACTGCTTGCAGGTTATCAAAAGGAAAATTATCATCTATAGGAGTAGAATCATCCTTAATATGCTCAAGGTGACTCAAGTGGTCTGCCACTAAATTCTGATTGCCACTCCTATCCTTTATTTCTAAATCAAATTCTTGTAACAACAGTATCCAACGTATGAGTCTTGGTTTGGATTCTTTTTTAGCTAATAGATACTTTAAAGCTGCATGGTCCGAATACACTACTACTCTAGTACCAAGTAAATAAGCTCGAAATTTATCCAGAGCAAAAATAATAGCAAGAAGCTCTTTCTCAGTAGTAGTATAGTTGGACTGGGCAGTGTCTAAAGTCTTAGACGCATAAGCAATAACGAAAGGATCCTTACCTTCACGCTGAGCCAGCGCTGCTCCTACTACAAGGTTGGAAGCATCGCACATGATTTCAAACGGCTGGCTCCAGTCTGGTCCTCTCACAATTGGAGCTTGAGTCAGAGCAGTCTTCAGCTTATCAAATGCTTGTTTGCAATCCTCACTAAACTCGAACTCAATATCCTTCTGCAGTAATCTGGATAAGGGAAGTGCGACCTTACTAAAGTCCTTAATAAATCTTCTGTAAAAACCTGCATGGCCAAGGAACGAACGGACTTACCTCACAGAAGAGGGGTAAGGTAAACTAGAAATAACATTCACCTTTGCTGGGTCTACAGAAATGCCATTATTAGATACCACATGTCCTAATACAATTCCTTGTTTTACCATAAAGTGACATTTTTCGAAATTTAATACAAGGTTTGTATTAACACATCTATCTAATACTCTAGATAATCCATCTAAGCAAAGGCTAAAAGAATCACCATAAACGCTAAAATTGTCCATAAAAACTTCCATACAGTCCTCAATGAGATCAGAGAAAAGGCTCATCATGCACATTTGGAAAGTAGCTGGTGCATTGCACAAGCCAAAGGGCATTCTCTTGTAAGCATAAGTCCCAAAAGGACATGTAAAAGTAGTCTTTTCCTGATCCTCAGGAGCTATATGAATCTGGAAATAACCTGTGTAACTATCTAAAAAGCAATAATGTGATTTACCTGACAGGCGATCCAGCATTTGATCAATGAATGGAAGTGGGTAGTGATCCTTACGGGTAGCTTGGTTGAGATGCCTGTAATCAATGCAGACTCTCCAAGAATTCTGAACTCTAGTTGCTATGAGCTCTCCATGCTCATTCTTTACTGTAGTGACTCCAGACTTCTTGGGCACCACTTGTACTGGGCTTACCCATTCACTGTCTGAAATGGGATATATGATACCGGCTTCCAATAGTCTGGTTACTTCCTTTTTGACAACTTCCAAGATGGTGGGATTCAATCTTCTTTGGGTTTGACGGACAGGTCTTGCTCCCTCTTCTAAAAATATTCTGTGCTCACATACTTGAGGGTTGATGCCTACTATGTCTGCCAAGCTCCACCTAATTGCCTTCTTATGCTTCCTCAGCATATCAAGTAACTGCTCTTCTTGTTGAGAAGTAAGTTCCCTTGCAATGATAACTGGAAACCTCTGCTCATCTTCAGGATAAGCATATTTGAGATGTGGAGGGAGGGGTTTCAATTCTAACTTTTGATCATGGGCAGGCTCTGGATTATCTGGAGCTTATGAAAATGACAAAGTGCCCTCATTGCCAGTTAAGAGGGTCCCCACACTTGGACCTTGTCCAGTGTGCCTCTCTTCAAACTCTTCCTTGTGAACTTTAGCTACACTTTCATCTATGACATCACACTGAAAGATAGAACGATCTTCTGGGGGGTTGTCAATGACTCCATTCAGATTGAAGATTACTATGCGGCCATCTATTTCAAATGAGTATGTTCCTGAAAAGGCATCCAATTTGAATTTTGATGTCTTCAGGAATGGTCTTCCAAGTAGAATTGATGATGGCTTATCTGAATCATTATGGGGCATCTCCAAGATATAAAAATCAGTGGGAAATGTAAGCCCTTTAATGTTTACCAAAACATCTTCAGCAACTCCAGCCACTGTAATAATGCTTTTATCTGCCAACACAAAACGAGCTGCCGACCTTTTTAAGGGAGGGAGCCTCAAAATATCATATATAGACAAAGGCATTATACTGACACATGCTCTTAAATCACACATGTAATCATAAATTACTACACCACCAATAGTACAGCTAACTATACAAGGACCTGGATCACTACATTTTTCAGGTAATCCTCCCATTAAAGCAGATATAGAACTACCTAAAGGAATAGTTTCTAATTCATTAATTTTGTCTTTATGGATACATAAGTCCTTTAGAAACTTTGCATATTTAGGTACCTGCTGAATAACATCAAAAAGAGGAACAGTTACCTCAACCTTTTTGAATATTTCTACCATTTTGGGGTCGGGTTCCAGCTGCTTCCTGGGCTTCCTTGCAAGTTGTGGAAATGGAATGGGAGTAGTGTTTCCTGTGGTGTTTGCGCTGTTTGGTGCTTCCTCCTGTGGTTGAGCTATTTCTTCTTCAGCTATGTCCTGTATGTCCTCTTCCTCTTCAACGTCTTCTATTTCTACTACCTCTTCAGCTGAGGTGTGTCCTAGTGGGCTTGGTTCCTCCTAATTCCTCTCCTGCAGTGTGGTTCCAGACCTTAGGGTGATGGCATTAATGCCTCCCTTTGGATTGGGTAATGGTTGAGAGGGGATTCCAGTGGAGCTTGAAGGTTGGTTACTGGAATTTTGCATTGATCCAATCTGTGACATAAAAGCTTGCAAAGTAGAGGTGAGACCATTCAGACTGGCATTAATACTATTCATGATGTTATTTTCCATGGTCTGTTGTCTTTGCTCAAAAGATTATAGTAGCTCTTCATTAGGAGATAAAGAAGAATGAGTAAACTGAGAGGTCTGCTGTTGATTGTTCTGTGCTCCTTGGTTTTGCCTCAGGTGAGGTGCTCTGTAAGGTTGATTCTACTGCCTGTTGTTGTTATTATTCCACCTCTGATTTCCCTGATTATCTCGGCCTCCTCTGTTATTGTTGTCCCTCCAATTCTGGTTAGAATTGTCCTGCCATCCATGGTTATTATTTCCACTTTGATTGTACCCTTGGTTGGGGTGGTCATAAAAGTTATGAGTGGATGCCACCATGTTATCTTCTTGTTGGAGCTACGGGCATTCATCAGTGTAATGGCTATAATCAGTACAGATCCCGCAAACTCTCTGTGGGACTAGTTGTTGGTTTTGCTGTGGTGGAGGGGGTTGAACTTGCTGAGCTTGTTGTTGATTCAATTGCATCTGCTTCAGCAAGTTAGTCATCTCACATATACTTTAAGTTAGAGCAGCAGTCTCTCTGTTAGAGGATACTTCTGCAATGGCTTTTGAACGGCCTTTCTTTTGCCTGTGGTTTCTAGTAGATTCAGCTAAATCACTGATCAATTGCCAAGCCTCATCAGTGGTCTTGTACTTCTTCATAGACCCATTGCTAGCACTTTCCAATGTGGTCTTATCTTGGGGCCTCATGCCCTGTGTGATATAACTAAGTAACACTATCTTATCAATCATGTGGTGGGGGCATGCTTCCAAAAGATTATTGAAGCGCTCCCAGTATTCAAAGAGAGTCTCATTGTCATCTTGAACAATTGTGGAAATATCCTTCATCAGTTTATCAGTAACTTCAGATGGAAAGAATTTCTCCAAAAACTCCTTTCTGAGTGTATCCCAGTTGGATACATTTGCTAGAGGTTGAGTGTAGTACCACTCTCTTGCTTTTCCCTCAAGAGAAAACGGGAAAGCTTTCAGAAAAATTGAAGTTTCATCAGTACCATCACGCCTGACAGTAGAACAGGCTGTCTGGAAATCTCTCAAGTGCTTGATAGGCTCTTGAGCAGGTAGGCCATGAAACTTGGGCATCAAATTTAGCAGTGCGGTCTTTATTTCAAAATATGTAGCTACCGCTGGATGATGCGCTTGAAACGGTTGCATTGTAAAATCAGGGGCTCCTTCCTCCTAGATGGTAACTCTCCTAGCTGCCATGTCTTCTGCACGTAAAACAACCGAATCAGTAGAACGGGAGCTGGTTTCTTCCTCAAGTTCACTTTCAGATCTGCCCTCAGAGCGAACTAACCGATGCTGTTCTTGCCTTATTCGTGAAATAGTCCTTTCAATTTCAGGATCGAATATTAGCAAGCGCAGATCAGGAAGTGAACACGTCATTTGACGAAAGAAACATGCAGCTCATAGTAGCAAAATAAAATAAAATGCAAATAAATAAATTCTAATTAATAACTTTAGCACTCTATTGCAACTCCCCGGCAACGGCGCCAAAAATTGATGAGACACAGAAGTTGGTGAATTAAAAATTATTAAAATAGTTACGTTGCAAGTATAGTTCTTAATTCACCGAAAATCTACCTATCAATTTAGAAATGTCACAGAGAGTTTAAATTAAAAATTACTGGGAGTTTAAGTCCCAGGTCATCTCCCAACGAGTTGCAGAAAAGTGTGCTATTTTATTAATCAGATGTTCCAAGAAGTTGAGTTAAGTAGGTGGGAAATTAAATTGAGAAAATTCAAATAATATGAAATAAAAGCCTCGACTGGGAGTTGATTAGTTGGAATCTCTATCATTGATGGGATGAATTCAAGATTAATTTAAAATTAATGGTTGTTCTGTTTAGTTATCCTTTACTAGGTAAAGAAAAGTCAAACAAGTTGGAATGCTAGATCTGTTCACGAGTTGCAACCCACTTAGTTCAAATGGATTGGTGTTAGCTAGTGATTAGATAACAATCCAACAGTTAACCCAATTACAAATTTTCTTTTAATCCTTCCAACTCAAGAGTTCCTTTCAATCAACTCCCCATCAAGTGAGGGAACTACTCGCTCATTGTAAATAATAAACCCATAACACATGAAAGGGAATTAAAAGAAGACATGATTATTGGAATGGAAATTAAATAAAAATGGAAGAAATAATCCTTGTACTAAATAATCATGAAAGTATTCAAATGACAAAATTGAACAAAGCAAAGAACATGGAAGAATAAAACCAAGTTAAGAGAACGAACTAGAATGACGAAGTCTTGATGAGGAAAACTCTTCTCAATGTTCCAATGCTAAGACCAATTGAAAATTAAAATTCTAAAACCTAGAGAAAGAAACCTAAAGGAGTAAAAAAACTAGATCTAAAACTGAAAAACTGTCTAGAATGAATGTTGTTCTTTGTTTCTGCATATTCTCTGGCTCTAGTCTGCTGTTCCGGGCCGAAAATTGGGTCGAAAAAAGGTCCAAAATTTCCCCCAGTGAATTCTGCAGATTATGCAGATCGCACATGTCACGCGATCGCGTCATCCAAGCGGACGCGTCATTTGCGCTTTTCCTTGCTACGCGTTCGCGTCGTCCACGCTACCGCGTCGCTTGAGCTTTTCCAATCCGCGCGGCCGCGTAAGCCATGCGGCCGCGTCACTGCGATTTGCTCTCCTTCGCGCGGTCGCGTGAGCCATGCGACCGCGTCACTTCTCGCTGGTTATCTCCTCAAATTCTTGTGTTCCTTCTATTTTTCCTAGCTTCCTTTCCAATCTCCAACTCATTCATGCCCTATAAAGTCTGAAACACTCAACACACAGATCACGGCATCGAATGGAATAAAGGAGAATAAAAATTACATAATTAAAGTCTCTAGGAAGCATTTTTCAAACATGTTATAAATTCAGGAAGGAATTATAATTTCATGCTAATTTAATGAATAAGTGGGTAAGGATCATGATAAAACCACACAATTAAGCACAATATAAACTATAAAATAGTGGTTTATCAGGTCTCTGTATGAGCCTCAGATTCCCATGGGTCCTCATTAGGGAACTCCATGGAGGCCAATGGACGTCCATTGAGGGCTTCCTCAGTGGAAATCAATGCCTCATCCTCCTCTCCAAGTTTGGCCATGTGAGATGTGTTTATGGCCTTGCACTCTCTTTTTGGATTCTCTTTTGTATTGCTTGGGAGAGTACTAGGAAAGAGTTCAGTAATTTTCTTACTCAGCTGTCCCACTTGTGCCTCCAGATTTCTAATGGAGGACCTTGTTTCAGTCATGAAACTTTGAGTGGTTTTGAATAGATCAGAGACTATAGTTGCTAAGTCAGCGGGGCTCTGCTTAGAATTCTCTGTCTGTTGCTGAGAAGATGATGGAAAAGGCTTGCTATTACTAAACCTGTTTCTTCCATCATCATTGTTGTTGAAGCCTTGTTGAGGCTTCTGTTGGTCCTTCTATGAGAGATTTGGATGATTTCTCCATGAAGGATTATAGGTGTTTCCATAGGGTTCTCCCATGTAATTCACCTCTTCCATTGCAGGGTTCTCAGGGTCATAAGCTTCTTCTTCAGAAGATGCTTCTTTAGTACTACCTGTTGCTGCTTGCATTCCAAACAGACTCTGAGAGATAATATTGACTTGTTGGGTCAATATTTTATTCTGAGCCAATATGGCATTCAGAGTATCAATCTCAAGAACCCCTTTCTTCTGATTTGTCCCATTATTCACAGGATTCCTTTCAGAAGTGTACATGAATTGGTTATTTGCAACCATTTCAATGAGTTCCTGAGCTTCTGCAGGCGTTTTCTTCAGATGAAGAGATCCTCCAGCAGAGCTGTCCAATGACATCTTGGACAGTTCAGATAGACCATCATAGAAGATACCTATGATGCTCCACTCTGAAAGCATGTCAGAAAGACACCTTCTGATCAATTGCTTGTATCTTTCCCAAGCTTCATAGAGGGATTCTCCTTCCTTCTGTCTGAAGGTCTGGACTTCCACTCTAAGCTTACTCAATTTTTGAGGTGGAAAGAACTTTGCCAAGAAGGCATTGACTAGCTTTTCCCACGAGTTCAGACTTTATTTAGGTTGTGAATCCAACCATATCCTAGCTCTGTCTCTTACAGCAAAGGGAAAAAGCATAAGTCTGTAGACCTCAGGGTCAACCCCATTGGTCTTAACAGTGTCACAGATTTGCTAGAATTCAGCTAAGAACTGATGAGGATCTTCCAATGGAAGTCCATGAAACTTTCAATTCTGTTGCATTAGAGAAACTAATTGAGGCTTAAGCTCAAAGTTGTTTACTCCAATGGTAGGGATAGAGATGCTTCTCCCATAGAAGTCGGGAGTAGGTGCAGTAAAGTCACCAAGTACCTTCCTTGCATTGTTGGCATTGTTATTTTCGGCTGCCATGGCTTCTTCTTCTTTGAAAAGATCTATTAGGCCCTCTACAGAGAGTTGTACTTTAGCTTCTCTTAGCTTTCTCTTCAAGGTCCTTTCAGGTTTAGGACCAGCTTCAACAAGAATGCCTTTGTCCTTACTCCTGCTCATATGAAAGAGAGAAGAAAAAAGTATGGAATCCTCTATGTCACAGTATAGAGATTCCTTGAGGTGTCAGAGAAAAAGAAGAATAGAAGGAGGAGGTAGAGATGAGAGAATTCGAACTTATCAAGAGGGACAGAGTTCGAATTGCTGATAATGGAGGAGTGTTAGTCCTTTAATAGAAGGATGTGAGAAGGGGGAAGGATTTTTGAAAACAACTTAAAAAGATTTTGAAATAATAAAAAAGAAATTTGAAAATTTGATTGAGATTTTCGAAAATTAAGATTGGGAAAGAAATTAAGTGATTTTTGAAAAAGATTTTGAAATTAGAAATAAAAAAGATGTGATTGAGAAGATATGATTGAGAAAATATGGTTTTAAAAAGATATGATTGACAATCAATTAAAAAGAAATTTCTAAAATTAAAGTTGATTACTTGACTAACAAGAGATTAGAAGATATGATTCTAGAATTAAAATTTGATCCTTTCTTAATAGTCAAGTAACAACTTGAAAATTTTGAATTAAATCATGAATTGGAGCAAGAATTTTTGAAAATAGTAAAATAATTTAAAAAAAAGGGAAAGAAATTAATTTTGAAAAGATATGATTGGAAAGATATGATTTGAAAAACATTTGATTTTGAAAAATTATGAAGATTTGAAAAAAATTTGAATTAAAAACAAAATCTTCCCTCTTGTGTCCTCCTGGCGTTAAACGCCCAGAATGGTGTCCATTCTGGCGTTTAACGCCCAAAAGTCTACCTTTTTGGGCGTTTAATGCCCAGCCAGGTACCCTGGCTGGCGTTTAAATGCCAGTTTTTCTTCTTCACTAGGCGTTTTGAACGCCCAGCCTTTTTTGTTTGATTCCTCTGCTGAATGTTCTGAATCTTCAATTCTCTGTATTATTGACTTGAAAAGGCATAATTTTGAAATTTTTTTGGATTTTTAATAATGAAAAGCAATCAAAAATACAACTAATCATAGAAAACTCAAATCAAACAAACAATGCATGTAGGACACCAAACTTAAAAATTTTCATATAAGAGACACTAACAAATTGAGAATGCATATGAAAAATAACAAAACACTCAAAACAAGAGAATTTAACGATTAGAGCAAGGAAATCATCAAGAACAACTTGAAGATTAATGAAGAACATAATGCATAAAAAAAATGCAGTGAATTAAATAAAATATGCAGGACACCAAACTTAAATTAGACACTAGACTCAAACAAGAAACATAAAATATTTTTTATTTTTATGATTTTATAATTTTTTTTTGTGATTTTTCGAAAATTGAGTGTAAAAGAAAATAATGGAATTCAAAATTTTTAATGAGAATTCCAGGAATCATTGCAATGTTAGTCTAAGACTCCGGTTCAGGAATTAGACATGGCTTACTAGCCAGCCAAGCTTTCAGTGAAAGCTTCAGTCCAAAACACTAGACATGGCCAATGGCCAGCCAAGCTTTAGCAGGTCATTGCTTTCAACAGTAGAATTGATAGAGATCAACAAGCTCTTGTGATGATAAGTTGAAACCTCGGTCCAAAAGATTAGACATGGCTTTACAGCCAGCCAGACTTCAACAAATCATCAAGAAACTCTAGAATTCATTCTTAAAAATTCTGAAGAACAAAGTAAAATTTTTTTTTTGAAAATTTTTTTCGAAAATAAAAAGTAAAAAGATTAAACATAAAATAAGATTACCTAATCTAAGCAACAAGATGAACCGTCAGTTGTCCAAACTCGAACAATCCCCGGCAACGGCGCCAAAAACTTGGTGCACGAAATTGTGATCATCAACAATGGCGCCAAAGACTTGGAGCTCTCAAACGTGAATCACACTTTGTCATAATTTCGCACAACTAACCAGCAAGTGCACTGGGTCGTCCAAGTAATACCTTACGTGAGTAAGGGTCGATCCCACGGAGATTGTCGGCTTGAAGCAAGCTATGGTCATCTTGTAAATCTCAGTCAGGCGGATTCAAATGGTTATGGAGAATAGATAATTAAAGGATAAATAAAACATAAAATAAAGATAGAGATACTTATGTAATTCATTGGTAGGAATTTTAGATAAGCGTATGAAGATGCTTTGTTCCTCTTGAACCTCTGCTTTCCTATTGCCTTCTTCCAATCATTCATACTCCCTTCCATGGCAAGCTTATGTTGGGTTTCACCATTGTCAATGGCTACCTCCCGTCCTCTTAGTGAAAATGGTCCTGATGCGCTGTCACCACATCGGCTAATCAGCTGTTGGTTCTCGATCATGTCGGAATAGGATCCATTGATCCTTTTGCGTCTGTCACACGCCCTACACTCACGAGTTTGAAGCTCGTCACAGTCATCCCTTCCCAGATCCTACTCGGAATACCACAGACAAGGTTTAGACTTTCCGGATCTCAAGAATGCTACCAATTGATTCTCGCCTATACCACAAAGACTCTGATTTCATGGAATGGAAGGTTCGGTTGTCAGGCGAGGCAACCATGCGTCATGAACCAAAAGGCTAAGAGATACGCACTCAAGCTATTGCTAGTAGAACAGAGGTGGTTGTCAGTCACGTGTTCATGGGTGAGAATGATGATGAATGTCACGGATCATCACATTCATCAAGTTGAAGAACGAGTGTATATCTTAGAGAAGAAGTAGGCGTGAATTGAATAGAAGAACAGTAGTAATTGCATTAATTCATGAAGAACAGCAGAGCTCCACACCTTAATCTATGGTGTGTAGAAACTCCACCATTGAAAATACATAAGAACAAGGTCTAGGCATGGCCGAATAGCCAGCCTCTATGATCCAAGAACTAAACGTCCAAAGATGAACAAAGGATAATCCAAAGATGAAAATACAATAGTAAAAGGTCCTATTTATAGAAAACTAGTAACCTAGGGTTTACAAAAATGAGTAAATGATGCAAAAATCCACTTCTGGGCCCACTTGGTGTGTGCTTGGGCTGAGCATTGAAGCTTTCATGTGTAGAGACTTTTCTTGCAGTTAAACGCCAGCTTTTGTGCCAGTTTGGGCATTTAACTCCAGCTTTTATGCCACTTCTGGCGTTTTGACGCCAGAATTCTTGAGCTGAATTGGAACGCCAGTTTGGGCCATCAAATCTTGAGCAAAGTATGGACTATTATATATTTCTGGAAAGCCCAGGATGTCTACTTTCCAACGCAATTGAGAGCGCACCAATTGGGCTTTTGTTGCTCTAGAAAAACCACTTCGAGTGCATGGAGGTCAGAATCCAACAGCATCTGCAGTCTTTTTTCAGCCTCTGAATCAGATTTTTGATCAGGTCCCTCAATTTCAGCCAGAAAATACCTGAAATCATAGAAAAACACACAAACTCATAGTAAAGTACAAAAATGTTATTTTTAAATAAAAACTAATAAAAATATAATAAAAACTAACTAAAACATACTAAAAACATACTAAAAACAATGCCAAAAAGCATATAAATTATCCACTCATCAGCGTACGCGTGGCCAGGAGAAAGTTTATTGACGCGCATGCGTGGAGCGACGCGTATGCGTGATTGGAAGATTGCGCATCGACGCGTACGCATGGAGCGACGCGTACGCGTGACAGGCCGTCACGTGCTGCAGATATCAGAATTCGCTGGGGGCGATTTCTGGGCCCCTTTTTGACCCAATTTTAGGCCTGAAAGTCCATATTAGAGGCAGGGGTGTAGCTGAGACTTAGAGACACTTTTCATTCTCACTTAGTTTTAGTTTTTAGTTTTTGAATTCTAGAAAAACACTACTTCTCCTAGGGTTCTTAGTATTTTCTTAGTTTTAGCTTTTGGATTGGATGTGGAGAGAATTGCTACTACCTTTGATTGAAGTTTTCATCATTCTAGTTTGCCTTCCTATCACTCTACTCTCTTATTTTCTATTAGTTATTTGAGTTCATGTTTGGATTTTGTGAATTTTGAATTTATTAATGCAATGAATCATTTTCATGTTTAAATCCATTACTTGTTGAACTTCTTTTAATTAATTATCAGTATCAATTTTAATTTTATTAATTTAGTTTCAACTACCATGTTTTCTATCTACTCTCTTTACATGTTTGTGAAAATGGCATTCATGTCAATGGAGTAGAGTCCCAATTTGGCTTTGGAGTTGATTAATAAGAAACCCTTGAGTTAGAATACTCAAGTGTTAATAGATAACTGGAAATTGCTGCCAATTGGATTTTTACTAACTCTAATCCCTCCTTGGGAGGCAATTAGGACTTGTAAAGCAAAGTTGGTATTACCTACTTGACTTTCCTCTATTAGTCAGAGGATAACTAAGTAGAAGCAACAACCTTTTTACTATTACACTTGAGAAATTCAACGAGGATAGAAATTCCAATTAATCATCTCCTAGCCAAGGCCTTTTATTTTAAATACACAACATCTCTTGTTAATTGCTCCTTGCTTAATTTTCAATTATGTACTTTTCCAATTTCAACTCTAAAAATTTCTTAGAAAACCCCTGACCAATAGATTGCATTCTTTTGTCAACTCTTTGGGAGACGACCTGGGAATTCTACTCCCAGTTAATTGATTTTACATTGTGACAACCCCTTTTAAATTGATAACTAGAATTTTCGTCGGTTAAGAGCTGTACCCGCAACGTTGCTTTTATTAAAAATTTTTATCCAGCATTTTTCCGCCCGTCAATTTTTGGCGCCGTTGCCGGGGAGTTGCAACAGTGTGCTAAATTATTGGTTGATGCAAATAATTTTTTTTTACTTACATAATTGCATTTTTCTTTTTCTTTTATTTTTATTACCATGAGCTATATGTTTCTTTCATTGAATGACACGTTCATTACCGGATCTGAGTTTAGCCGGATTTAATCCTGAGATCGACAGAACTATTTCACGTATTAGGTGAGCTCGGCGACAGTTAGCCTCTGAGGGTGGTGAAGGGGTTTTGCCCAATTCTCCAGTCTTATCTGAGGACGGGTCTGACGCGTCATTCGAGGAAGAAACTAGTTCCTCTCCTGTTAATTCTATTGATGCCTCTTCTGTTGATTTGAGTGCAGATACTATGGCAGAGCCTAGGAGAATCACGCTTAAGGAAACGGGGGCTCCAGATTTTACACTGCAGCCTTATCAAGCGCGTCATCTGAACTTGGGTGCAGACTTCGAACTAAAGACTGCTCTGATCAATCTACTGCCTAAGTTTCATGGCTTACCTGCTCAAGAGCCTATCAAGCACCTTAGGGATTTTCAAACAGCTTGCTCAACTACTAGGCGGCACGATGCTGATGAGATTGCCGTCTGGCTATACGCCTTCCCATTCTCTCTTGAGGGAAAGGCAAAGGAGTGGTTCTACACTCAACCGGAAGCTGTTGTTACTAACTGGGATCTGCTCAGAAGGGAATTCTTGGACAAGTACTTTTTGGCAGAGGTTACTGATAGGCTGAGGAAGGAGATTTCCTGTATCATTCAAGGTGAAGCAGAGACTCTTTATGAGTATTGGGAACGCTTGAGGAATCTCCTAGATTCATGTCCCCACCACAAGATTGACCAGTTGGTGTTGATTAGCTATTTCAGCCAAGGCATGAAGCCTGGAGACAAGACCTTATTAGATGCTGCGAGTAATGGCTCTCTGATGAAGTACAAGACGGCGACGAAAGTGTGGCAACTGATCACCGATCTAGCTGAGTCTACCCGAAATGCTAACCAAAGGACTCATCACCCCAAGGCTATTGCAGAAGTTTCTTCTAGTAGTGAGACCGCTGCTCTCACCAAGACTCTGGGAGAGATGACCAACATACTCAAGCAGCTTCAGCTGAATGAACAACAACCTCCACCTCCTCCACAGCAGTAGTGTCAATAATTAGTCCCTCAGAGAGTGTGTGGAATATACACTTGCTATTCTCATTACACTTATGAGTGTCCACAACTCCATGAAGACAACACCTTGGCAACTACAAATGCTTACTAAAACTATCCGAATCAAGGATACTATCATCAAGGTGGCAATTACAACCATGGTAGCAACTACAATCAAGGTTGGCAAGACAATTCCAACCAAGGATGGAGAGACAATTCCAACCAAGGATGGAGGGACAACTACAACCAAGGAGGCAGAGACAATGGTGAAAATCAAAGGTGGAACAACAACAACTATCAACAAAATAGGAATTAACAAAATCCTCCATACAGAGCACCTCATCAAAGGCAAGCCCAAGCATCCCAATTCAACCAACCACAGGCCCCTCAAATTACCTACCCCCCCTTCTACCTCTAATAATGAGATGCTTCGCTCCCTTATGCAAGGACAAAAAGAGCTTCAGGCCACAGTTGCCTCTGGCATCAACGGTCTTACTTCTACTATCCAAGCTCTTCTCTCCCGTATGGAATCGGCCTCTACCCCTAACAATCAACCTTCAAGTTCCAATGCACTTCCTTCTCAATCTTTACCTAACCCCAAGGGTGAAATCAATGCCATCACCTTGAGGTCCGGTACTACATTGCAAGAGAGGAGTCCCGAGGAGCCAAGCTCAGGAGAAGATATCCAAGTTGAAGACGTTGTTAAGGTAGAAGATGTCGAAGAAGAGGATAAGGTACAAGAAGCGGTTGAAGAAGAAGTTGCTCAAAAAAAGAATGGAGTATCTAAGGAAGATGATGTTATGAGAGAAGCCATTCCCATTCCTTTTCCACACCTTGCTAGGAGGACAAAGAAACAAGTGGAGCTAGACCCCAAAATGGTAGAGATCTTCAAAAAGGTTGAGGTAACTATTCCCTTTTTTGATGCTATTCAACAAGTACCTAAATATGCTAAGTTTCTAAAAGATTTGTGTATGAATAAGAATAAAATTAATGATTTAGAAACTATTCCCTTAGGTAGCTCTATATATGCTTTAATGGGTGATATACCAGAAAAATGTGGGGATCCTGGTCCATGTATGGTAACTTGCATTATAGGGGGTGTGCAATTTATTGACTGCATGTGTGATTTAGGTGCATGTGTTAGTATTATACCATTATCTGTATATGATGCCTTGAGACTCCCACCCTTGAAAAGGTCGGCAACACGTTTTATTTTGGCAGATAAGAGCATAATCTCAGTGGTTGGCATCGCGGAAGATGTCCTGGTGAGCATTAGGGGGTTGACGTTTCCCGTTGACTTTTATATTCTTGAGATGCCCCCTAATGACTTAGGAAAACCTTCATCCATCTTTCTTGGGAGGCCATTTTTGAAGACTTCACGGTTTAAATTGGATGCCTTCTTGGGTACCTATTCCTTCGAAGTGGATGGAAGAGCAGGGAGCTTCAACCTTGAGGAAGCTATGAAGCACCCACCGGAAGACCACTCCATCTTCTAATGTGACATTATTGAAGAGATTGTGGTGGACATTCACAAAGAAGCAACGGATTAGATGCACATGGAGCAAGGTACAAGTGTGGGGAAGCCATCTGCGCAAACTGAGGACGCCCTGCTACCTTCAATGGCTCTGGATGATCAAGTACCAAGCCATGAGCTGAAAATGGAATTGAAGCCCCTTCCACCTCATCTTAAGTACGCCTACCTTAAAGACAATGAGAAGCTCCTAGTTATCATTGCAAAGGAACTTACTTCCTAACAAGAGGAGCGACTGCTTAGTGTGCTGAAAAGACACAAGAAGGCTATTTGGTGGAGCTTGGCGGATATAGTAGGTATAAACCCTCAGGTCTGTGAGCACCGCATATTTCTAGAGGAGGGAGCAAGGCCTATCCATCAACCTCAAAGGCGATTAAACCCCACCATTTTGGAAGTTGTAAAGAAGGAAGTGACCAGACTGCTAGAAGCTGACATCATTTATCCAATCTCGGATAGTGAATGGGTTAGCCCAGTACAGGTAGTGCCGAAGAAGTCTGGTGTCACAACGGTGAAGAATGAGCATGGAGAACTCATGGCTACTAGAGTGCAAAATTCTTGGAGGGTGTGCATTAACTACAAGCGTCTGAACTAGGCCACTCGCAAGGATCACTACCTACTGCCCTTCATCGATTAAATGCTTGATCACCTGTCAGGTAAATCACACTACTGTTTCCTAGATGGATATACTGGTTATTTTCAAATCCATATTGCTCCTGAAGATCAAGATAAAACTACTTTTACATGTCCCTTTGGAACGTATGCATATAAGAGAATGCCTTTTGGCTTATGTAATGCACCGGCTACATTTCAAAGATGCATGATGAGTATTTTCTCAGATTTTCTTGAGAATTATATTGAAGTTTTTATGGATGACTTTAGTGTCTATGGTGATTCATTTGACCTTTGCTTGGATAGTTAGCTAGAGTATTAGAAAGATGTACTAGTTCAAACCTTGTACTTAATTTTGAAAAATGTCATTTTATGGTAAAACAAGGTATTGTTCTAGGCCATGTTGTTTCTAATACTGGGATATCTGTTGATCCAACAAAGGTAGATGTCATTTCTGGTTTACCTTACCCCTCCTCCGTGAGGGAAGTCCATTCTTTTTTTGGTCATGCAGGTTTCTACCGGCGATTTATAAAGAACTTCAGTAAGGTAGCACTACCTTTATCCCGTCTACTCTAGAAAGATGTAGAGTTCGAGTTGAGTGAAGATTACATGGAGGCGTTTGATAAGCTGAAGGTTGCCTTGACCTAAACTCCTATTGTGAGAGGGCCTGACTGGAGTAGGCCATTCGAGATCATGTGCGACGCATCAAACTATGCGGTAGGAGCGGCGTTGGCTCAGAGCGAAGGTAAGGACCCATATATTATTGCCTATGCCTCTAAGACTTTAGACGGTGCTCAGTCTAATTATACTACCACTGAAAAAGAGCTATTAGCTATTGTTTTTGCTTTGGATAAATTCCGAGCTTACTTACTTGGAACTAAGGTGGTTGTATATTCAGACCATGCAGCCTTAAAGTATTTGTTAGCTAAGAAAGAGTCAAAACCAAGATTAATCTGTTGGATATTGCTGCTGCAAGAATTTGATTTAGAAATCAAAGATAGGAGTGGTTCCTAAAACTTAGTGGCGGACCACTTGAGTCGCCTTGAACATATTAAAAATGACTCCACTCCTAAATGATGCATTTTCACTTGATAGCTTGCAAGCAATATCTGAGGTGGTTCCTTGGTATGCACATATAGCTAATTATTTGGTTAGTCGTACCTTTCCTCCTAATTTTACTAAGCATCAAAAGGACAAGCTTAAAAGCGAGTACATATGGGATGACCCATATCTATAGAGATGTGGTGCTGACCAAATAATTAGAAGGTGTGTGCCCTAATCAGAATTTCAGTCAATTTTGGAGGTCTGCCACTCTTCCGAGAGTGGTGGAAACTTTGGTCTTCAAAGAATTGCTAGAAAAATTTTAGACTGTGAATTTTGGTGGCCCATACTTTTTAAGGATGTTAGCATTTTTTGTTACTCTTGCCCCCAATGCCAAAGGTTTGGGAATATATCTAAGAGGGATGAGATGCCCCAACAACTTATGTTGTTCTGTGAGATTTTCGATATTTGGGGTATTGACTTCATAGGTATATTTCCAAATTCTAATGGTTTCTTATACATTTTGTTAGCTGTTGACTATGTTTCTAAATGGGTGGAAGCAATTCCTACCCGTACTGATGATGCTAATATTGTTGTCTCTTTTGTTTGAAATAATATTATCTGTCGCTTTAGATCACCGCGAGCAATCGTGAGTGATCAAGGCACTCACTTTTGTAACAGGAGAATGACAAATCTGTTGAAGAAACAAGGCATCATTCACAAGGTGGCGACAGCTTACCATCCCCAGACCAGTGGACAAGCCGAGGTGTCAAATAGGGAGATCAAATGCATATTAGAGAAGATTGTGAAGCCTCATCGCAAGGATTGGAGCGCTAGACTTGCAGATGTGCTGTAGGCTTATCGGACTGCGTACAAGACATCCATCGGAATGAGTCCATTCTGCCTCGTCTACGGAAAGGCCTGTCACCTTTCGGTGGAGGTGGAACACAAGGCATAATGGGCGGTGAAAGAATGCAACTCTGGATTGGGGGGAGCCAGCATTGAAAGGAACCTGCAACTACAGGAATTAGGGTGCCTCCGACAAGAGGCGTATGAGAACTCAAGGCTCTACAAGAAAAAGGTGAAGGTGGTGCATGACAAGAATATCAAGAGGAAAGAGTTTAGAGCTGGGGATTTAGTTCTCCTCTATAACTCAAGGCTAAGATTCATGCCAGGCAAGTTGCGATCAAGGTGGGAAGGACCCTACAGGGTGGAGAAGGCTGAGCCTTATGGAATCTTCCACCTGAGTCATCCTTCAAGCCCCACCTTCTTCAAGGTAAATGGCTACCGCTTGAAGTTATATCATGGTGAAAAGATGAAAAGTAACAAGGAGCTGGAGATCTTCCTTTTAAAGGGTCCAGCACAAGAAGAGGACTAAGCTCATAGACCGTCCAACTTAAGGATGTTAAAGAAAAGTGCTAGGTCAGAGGCAACCCACCATGGTATGATCTTCCCTTTTTATTAGTTTAATTTCATTCATATTAGTGTCATCATTCAGTCCTGCAAGCTTTCCTCTACATATATAAAAAAAATGTGCACATGACGTGCAAGCGTCGCTTGCAAGTGCGAAAGATGAAAAATTAACCCGAGAGTTGGGCTGGAAACGTGTAGGAGGGGTGCCTGGCACACAAGCAACCCCACGCGTACGCGTCACCCACTCGTACACATCGCCTGCAATTTTAGCAATCCACGCATAAGCTTCAGTGACGCTTACGCGTGGTATGAAAATCGGTGAATAATAGTGTTTTTGACAGAGAGTTGCGGGCCATGGTGTTGGAATCATGCGTCTAGCACGACCAGTGGTCACCCGTACGCGTGACCGACGCTTACACGTCGCCTATAACTTTGACAACCCACGCGTAAGTGTCAGTGATGCGTACGCGTGGGTGTGCAGATCTGCGTAAATGGGTACTTTGAACAGAGAGTTGTGCGGGAGTGAGGCTGGATTCACGCGCTTGGCACGTATCCTGGTCACGCGCACGCGTGACCGACGCT
The DNA here is from genome assembly GCF_003086295.3 of Arachis hypogaea. Classification (NCBI taxonomy): domain Eukaryota; kingdom Viridiplantae; phylum Streptophyta; class Magnoliopsida; order Fabales; family Fabaceae; genus Arachis; species Arachis hypogaea. Next base: position 112,514,296 of record NC_092052.1, on the reverse strand, counting down.
TACACGTCCCTTACCTTTTATCTCACCCACGCGTACGTGTGGGCGAAGCGTGCGCGTCGTATGCACCGCGTCACTTATTCAGCGCGCTGCCCTGTTCTGTTCTCTTTCAGACTTTTTTTCTTTTCTTTTCTTTCCAAGTCCTAATTCTTTCTTCTTCTTCTTCTTCTTACTCCCTTCTCCATTCTTCTTCTTCTCTCTTTCTTAATTTCTTCTCCTTCCATTCCTAATACTCTTCTCTCACTCCAACTCTCAATTACCTCCCTATTTTCATCATCTTCTTCTTAAGGTTCTTTTTCTTTCTCTCTTCTACTCCCTATTTTTGCATGATTATGTTGGTGTTGAAGATTTATTTGGGTGATTATTTTGCTATATATATGCTTGTGGATATTATGAGGAGTGATTTGATAATTGACATTCTATTCTAGGTCTCATACTTGCTTGGATTAATTCCTTACTTTCAACTTTTAAATTGCATACAAGTGTTTGTGAAAAAGGCTCTTATGGCATTGTGATTTCTCTTCTATTTTATTGTTACACTTTAATGCCTCTTTTTCACAAACCTTGCAATCCATGTGTATTGAGTATATTAGTCACTAATTGTCCATATAAAGATGCTCATTATTTTGTGCATGTGCCCATTCATGATGCTATTGATGCTTGAGCTATACTTCTCATGCTTGTTACTTGCATGGCTTTAACCCTCTTGCATCTAGTTATTATGATATGCATTTGGGACACTATTTTCTTTCCCTTGGCATTCAATATTACTAAGACCTTCTTCATTCCGGTTGTTAGCTATCTATATTTGACATTCCTTTTCACTATTCCTTTTTCAGGATGGCCACCAAAAAGAAAAAAGAGAAGGCTTCTGACAAGACACCGGCAAAGAGAGGAACTAAACGAGCACTTGCTAAGGCACAACCCTCCACCACAGTCAAGCCACCCACTAAGCGGGTGAAGAGGACTATAAAAGTGGATGAAGCGGAGAAGGCATTTTCTGCACGGGATTCCGCATCACCAATCGTTACTGTGAGCGGATGTTCCCCCTTCTGGCAGAAAGGAACTACAATAATGAGCACTTCCTCATTCTTTCGACACATTTTGTTGACTTTGTGGAACCCCGCATTGAAAGAAGACAGTGGGAATTCTTAAGAAGGCAGCCGCAAGAGGCCAATTTATCTTGGGTAGTTGAATTTTACTCCAACTTCCACTCTCCTACCTTGCAGTCTGTCTATGTTCGCCAAAAATAATTCCCTGTTTCCTTAGGTGCCATTCAGCGGGTATTGGATCTTCCACCTAACTCAGAGGGATTGGATGCTTATCAAGTAGCCCAGCTAGAACGCCAGGCATACTAGTTTGACTGGAAAAGCGTCCTTGGCGTCATTGCCCTACCTAGCAGCAACTAGATCTATGGACAACACCGGGCTAGACCGAAGGGCATCTTCGCCACTACACTCACCTTCGAGGCCCGCGTGTGGGCACAGATTCTGTCCCACTACGTCCTTCCGAGCACCCACGAGTCAACCTTCACTATTGACATGACCGTCCTAATCTGGTGCATTCTGACAGAGCAACCACTGAACTTGCCCCGACTCATCCGACATGCCATGGAACATGTACAAATAGCAAGAAACCTACCTTTTCTTGCATTGGTTACAGATTTGGTCTCTGCAGCGGAAGTCTCCTATCGGACTGGAGATACGAAGGCCATGATCCCTAAAGATGATAAGTATGTCCCAAATGGGAAGTACATCAGGCCTCCAGTACCTACTACAAGCCGGACTGAAGGCTCGGCCCACAACGTTCCTTCTCCATGCACTCCATCATTATCCATACCACAGGCACCTTTAACCAATCAGCTGCTCCTTCAGATTCTTGAGAGGTTGGACCGGCAAGACCGATGAGCTGAGCGAATGGAGCACCGTAACAAGTGCCGATATAACTACCTGAAGGAGCTGATTGTTAGCACTCACCCACCTCAGGAAGAGATAGACACCCCAGACTCCACTTCGCCTCGTAGCATGGAGAGCCATGACGAGCCAGACGGTGGAAGCGATGCTTTTAACACCACTCTTCTCATCACTGACGGCACGGAGGACCGTGCCAAACCTTAAGTGTGGGGATGTCGGAATGACTTCCGGAGGTAACATCTCTCTCTTTCAACACCAATATTTTATTTTTCTTTTGTTACATAGAATAACTTGCATGACTAGTAGTCATTGTTTGCAGTTAGGTACTACTTGGTTAAGTGATAAATTCTTTCTCAAGACACTATTCTATAGCATTTCATTAATTCAAATAAAAAATTTTGTTAAACTTGTTTGAAGATTTTAATTTGGAACATGGTTTTAGAGCTAAGAACACACAACCCGTGAGTTTTGAGCTTAATTGCATGGTTACATTATTTAACCATGATCTTTATTCTTGTGTGTTTTCTTCTCTATGATTGCAATATGTGGTTTGTTCCATTCTATATGTCTATTGTTTAGTGTATATTCATGCATACATGTGATTGAGGCCATCATTTGATATTAGCTCACTTATCCCAAATAGACTACCATTTTATTTACCTTTGTTTGCCACTTTGAGTCTTTTTAACCCCCATTTGTTCTTTATATTACCACATCACTAGGCTTAGGCAGAAAAATAATTAATTATCCTATTTGAATCTTTGGTTAGCTTAAGATAGAGATTGTGTGTCAACTAAGTGTGGGGAAATGTGGGAACTATGGTTGATGAGAATGTGTTTTTGCTCTTATTGACAAATATTGAAAATTTGGGTGCTCACTCATGTAAAATTAAAGAAACCATATGCATTGATATATTATGCTTTCAATATATATATATATATATATATATATATATATATATATATATATATATATATATATAAGAGAAAAGGAATAAATGGATAGGGGACAAAATTACCCCAATGTTAAGTTCAATAAAAAGATCAATGCATATGTGATGGAATTAAAACTGATACATGAGTGTATGAAATTTTGCAAAAATGAGAATTTGGGTAGCTAAGCATGATTTGAGAATTATATAGAGTGCGTGTATGTGTTAGGTGCGAACTTAGGTTAGTCAAAGATTCAAATCATAGCTCACTTGGCCATACATATATCCTCACACCTTAGCCCCATTACAACCTTGAAAAGCCCTCATGATGTTTGCAGTTGTACACTAAATATTTGTTTTTTGGTTAGATGAAGAACAAAGTTTTAGAAAGCATGACTAGAGGAGATTAGAGAGATTCGACCCTCAAACACTAGAGTGATTAGAGTGTATACACTTCCAATGAGGGTTCGATGCTCGATTCTATGTTCTCGGCTTTCATGAGCTTTCTTCTTACAAGTTTACTTGTGCTTTATTGTGTGATTTGAATTAGTAGAATCCAGTTTATGTTTGTCTTGGAGAAATTGTTTACTTTTAACCAAGTAGGTAGAAGTATTTTAGCATGTAGTTGCATTCATATAGATAGGTTGCATTGCATAAGTCTCACCTTTCCTCCTTTGCTCTTTTGGTTTCCTTGAGCTTAGCATGAGGATGTAACACCTTAATTACCCTAAGCCTTACCTCTAGCTGTAAGGCAAAGGTTAATCAGAGGTTACGACAATCCTAAGGCTTATACATATTTATATATAGAAGGAAATAATATATTCTAGAAGCCCGATGAAGGAAATAAGCTCAAATACAGAATTACAAAGCGCGAACATTCACACAAAGCTAACGCATAAGATACAAGGTATAGATGCAAAAGAATATAATATATATAGATATATGAGTATAATAATCATAGGGAACTAGCCACAGCTTGCGAAGTTTAAGCCGACTAGTCAAACTGAAATACAAGGAGTTTTTGAAGTTAAAAACAGCTTTTACAACTACTCTCTCAAATAATCCTCTAAGGCCATAAAGATAAATATACAAAGAGATGTGAGAGTAACTACTACAAGTAAAACAGAAATAAACCAAGGAGGAACCATACTCTGCTTTGTCACCATATCCGCAATTTTACCGTGGTGAATTACGTCCTGCATCTGAAAAATAACAACAAAGTATGGAATGAGAACCAGAGGTTCTTAGTATGGTAACAGTGCCCAATGATGTAAGATGTAAGGCTCCGGGACGCCGAAGGCAATCCTAGAACTTCACATCACATACGGATATTCAAGCTTAGAACAAAATAAATAAAAGAACTTAAACCATAAACCAGGGTTATCTAAACTTAGGAGAATTCTAACTAATACTAATCACACTGTTATATCCCACAGTTTGCACCACCCTAACCTCCGTGCGATCCCATCGCCACCGCCTACCTAACCTCCTCAGCACCAAACAATCACAACTAATGCAAACAAGTAAAACACAAATGATATTCATATACAACAAGTAGTTCAAGAAGCAGGTAGGCATGTTATACAATTAGGCAAACACAAGTAAACAAAGCAAGCAAGCATATAGAAGATGCACATGATGAATGTCTGTCCTATTGGCTGTGATATCATATTGTCGGTTCAACTTCCAACCCGACACATCTCTATGGAGATGTCACCCTTTGGAATCACCATATGGGAACCCCCGAGATATAGTGCTCAGATCACTGTCCAGGATTTCGCGCCTGCACGCTCTACTGATCTGAAGGGATGCGAGCGGGATACTCTTGCCACAACCCTCACATCTCAACGCAAGCGAGACGAACCACCACCCTTACACCGCCGCCGCTACCTCGACAGACAGGATCCAACCGCCGTCCCTGCCGGGTGCATAGTATTTCATAATCTCAACATAAAACAGTAGTTCAGTGGTTTTCAGAAAAATATTTTTCAGTACATTTCATCCAGAGTCCTCAACTCATTTCAACCATTGTCAATTTACATTTCAATTCTGAACTCAACAGTTCATTGGTTCTCATCCCACATACCATCTACCTCCACACAACATCAAACCATCCTCAGTACACTAGAAACCTAAGCCTCCGTTCTCTAACTTTCTAACGTAAAACCCCAAATTAAACCTCCTAGGACCTTTCCCTTATGATGATACCCAAAAATAAGCCCAATAGTCTTAAAATGGTGTCACAGAAGCTTACAAGCCTCTTGGATAGGTGAAATAGTTGAAAACAAAGTTTAAGTTTGAGAAACAGGGCGTGTGCGTACGCACAGGGGTGTGCGTACGCACAGGTGCCAAAATTCACACTGTCTGTTCACTCACACAACCTGTGCTAGCACCCCCAACAGATGACCCTTCCCAACTTGTGCGTACGCACAGAACTGTGCGTACGCACAGGTTGTAAAACCCCATTGGTGTGTACGTGCGCACAAGGCTGTGCGTGTGCACCTACCAGAAATCACAAAATTCTGCAACTCTGCAGAATTTCAGATTTCGACACCAATCTTTGAATGATCATAACTTCCTCTACAAAATTCCAAATTTTACAAAATTTATATCAAATCGAAGGGTTTTCAATAATCTTTAATTCTAAACCAAATTCAACAAATTATAAAAATTGAGGCAAAATTTATGATCAGACAAAGTTCACCAAAAATCCATTTTTACCCAAAACCTCAAAAACTCAATTCTTAACCAAACCTCAATCCAATACCAATTCAATCACATTTCAACCATACCAAAACAGCCCAAAATTCATACTAAACACTACTTCAACCATTTTCTCAATCACACAACCTTCTAAACCATTCAATAATTCCAAATCCAACCAAATTCACATTTTCCACTTTCCAATAACCTTAATAACATAACCAACCCCATCAATCATTAACAATACCTACAAATCTCAACAACCTTAACAATTATCAACATTCATCCTCAATTTTCTCAACATCAACAACCATTAAAAATATGAACAATCACTACAAATCCTCATCAATTTCAATAATCATCAATCCCTCATGAATTGTAATTAAATTACACATTCATCATCAACCTTCATAATCATTAAATACCAACAATCATCATCAAACGGATATACTCCTCATACCAAAACTCCATATTATCATCACTATCATACAAGTTATCCCCAAACATCAAATTCACATTCAATTAAACATACACCCAAAGCATTCAATCCTATCTTAAGGTCAACTAGCCTAAGTTTCCAGAAACATTACATATTACATAAAGAAAACAAAACCATACCTTGGTCGATTCCCAAAACGTTCCAAATATCAAAACAAAGCCACCAAACTCGATCCAAAGCCTCAACCAACTCCAACAAATACCATAACTCAATCTAACATCACATATATACCAAATCAAAACCTAAGAAATACAAAACAACTAAACACAAGGATTTAGTGGAACCTTACCTTATCCAATGAGTGTAGGGGTAAAATTCAATAATTACCTGCTACTAGAGGTCACCTAAACAATCAAAACCACAAAATCTACTCAAAAACCAAACATAAAAATGCGCAGAATCTAGGGCTGGAAACTGGGGATAGAGAAGATCTTACCAAATTTCTTTGGATAGAAAGGAAGAGCTCGTTGAGAGCTTCACGTGGCCGCAAATGGCTCGTCAATCGGAGCTCCGGATAAAAAGTTATGGAGCTTTGAAGGAGGAGATGAATAGCGTCAATGGCTTCCTTCTCCTCTCTTCTCCCTATCCGAGTTTTATCTCTCTCTCTTGGTGTTAAAATGAGCTTATTTGGCTCATTTATTGCTTTATATGAGTTGGGCTTGGGCCTAACTTGGGCCCGGTCCAACCACGAAGCGTTTTTGGTCCGTTTGGCCTACTTTGGGCCAAAACCTTTAAGATTAGTGTCCGGTTTTTTATTCTAAATTATTTTTATCCCTTCAAAAAAATAAATCAATTTTTCAAAATCTTATTTTCCAAAATACGCAGTACTGGACAGACTAGAGCCGATACTGCCGGCTTAAGCGCCAGTACGCATTTTCACAGAAACTTTTTGAGATACATTTTCCAACGAAAAAAAATTCACTGAAATCAAATTTCACATTTATATTTTCAAATTAAACCTTCTAAATTTTAAATCTATTCTGGGCACTAAAATTATTTTATTAAAACGGTTTTATGTGAAAAACTCCAGTTCTTACAGAGGACATACTAGTGTTTAAGTATGGGGAGATTGATAAACCATTATTTTATGGTTTATCGTGTGCGAAATTGAGTGGGTTTTACCAATCTTTCATACACTTATTCATATAAAATGCATGGTTTTACATTTTCCTTCCCAAATTGATGCTATGATTGAAAACATGCTTCTTTGGCCTTAAATTTACTATTTTTAATCCTCTCTTATTTCCATTCGATGCCGTGATATGTGTGTTAAGTGTTTTCAGGGTTTATATGACATGAATGGCTTAAAGAGTGGAAAAGAAGCATGCAAAAGAGGAAGGAACACAAGGAATTAAGGATTTCGTGGGCGAGCAGTGACGCGCACGCGTACGCGTGACTGGAAGATTGCACATCGATGAGTACGCATGGAGCGACGCGTACGCTTGACAGGCCGTCACGTGCTGCAGATATCAAAATTCGCTGTGGACGATTTCTGGGCCCCTTTTTGACCCAGTTTCAGGCCCGAAAGTCCAGATTAGAGGCAGGGGTGTAGCTGAGACTTAGAGACACTTTTCATTCTCACTTAGTTTTAGTTTTTAGTTTTTAAATTCTAGAAAAACACTACTTCTCCTAGGGTTCTTAGTATTTTCTTAGTTTTTGCTTTTGGATTGGATGTGGAGAGAATTGCTATTACCTTCGATTGAAGTTTTCATCATTCTAGTTTGCCTTCCTATCACTCTACTCTCTTATTTTCCATTAGTTATTTGAGTTCATGCTTGGATTTTGTGAATTTTGAATTTATTAATGCAATGAATCATTTTCATGTTTAAATCCATTACTTGTTGAACTTTTAATTAATTATCAGTATCAATTTTAATTTTATTAATTTAGTTTCAACTACCATATTTTCTATCTACTCCCTTTACATGTTTGTGAAAATGGCATTCATGTCAATAGAGTAGAGTCCCAACTTGGCTTTGGAGTTGATTAATAGGAAATCCTTGAGTTAGAATACTCAAGTGTTAATAGGTAATTGGAAATCGCTGCCAATTGGATTTTTACTAACTCTAATCCCTCCTTGGGAGGCGATTAGGACTTGTAAAGCGAAGTTGGTATTACCTACTTGACTTTCCTCTATTAGTCATAGGATAACTAAGTAGAAGCAACAACCTTTTTACTATTACACTTGAGAAATTCAACGAGGATAGAAATTCCAATTAATCATCTCCTAGCCAAGGCATTTTATTTTAAATACATAATATCTCTTGTTAATTGCTCCTTGCTTAATTTTCAATTATTTACTTTTCCAATTTTAACTCTAAAAATTTCTCAGAAAACCCCTGACCAATAGATTGCACTCTTTTGTCAACTCTTTGGGAGACGACCTGAGAATTCTACTCCCAGTTCATTGATTTTAAATTGTGACAACCCCTTTTAAATTGATAAGTGGAATTTTCGTTGGTTAAGGGCTGTACTCGCAACGCTGCTTTTATTAAAAATTCTTAACCGGCATTTTTTTGCCTGTCAAGGAGTGTCACCCAATGCAAATATCTCGTCCAAAGGCCCTGACAGAGGCTCGTTCAGGTCCACATCAAGGGGCATCTGGTGTCCGGTGACCTACGGTCCAAGTCGGGTTGCCTCGTCCTCTTGGATAATAACGCTAATCTCCTCCAGAAAGCAGGATCCTCCGAAGTCACTATCAAGGTCATTGTTGCCTAGCAAATCCGAAAGGAGCTCACCTGAGCTCATGAATGTCTGACTCTCGTGCAGGGGCAATATCACTGCTAGGGACACAAAAAAAGTAATCACCAAACCACCCCCTTCCCCCGTCACCTCCAAACCCTCCACTATCCCCTAATCTTGAAGCACCACACTGAAAGCCACCCTCACTTGTGCCACCTCCACCACCTCCACCTCCACCCCCACCTCCACCTCCATCTATACATCTATCCACCATCTCCACCTCCATCAGCACCTCCATCGACACCAGATCCACCTCCGACTCTACCTTCACAACCACTACTATCATCTCCACCACCTCCACTGTCATCCTTGCCTCTCCTAATATGTCGACCTCTACCTCAACATCCTCTCCTCCCTCCCTCTCGACTGCGCCCCCTACCTCGTTGACGACTTCAACCCCTCCCCTCCATCGCATCAATCGTATCATCGAGCCATCTCCATTCACGATCTCTGGCTCGTGGCCCAACACAAGGTCTACACTTCACTCGACGTCTGTTAAGAACATCTGGCACTTGCTCCATTTTAAGGACCCATCATGGACCTTTTGTGTCGCTTTGGCTGGGATAGCATATGCTCTGGGGTCTCCGAGAAAGAGCTTAGGTGATAAGAATCTCCTCTGATGCTCATACCACCACTCTTAGTAAGACTCTAACGGTCCTGGGTTTGCTATCACATCAAATCGTAACACATGGTCGGGCTGCCCGGTCCAATGTATATGCCAGTTCTGTAACATGTTCAGAAACTATCAGTTTCTGCCTCTGTCATCTTTCGACATCAGAAAATTAGTGTCGATTGTGGGCCGTGGGTGATGCTGTACTCCACCAAGCTGTGGTAGCACCCTATCCACCTAATGCCACTTTATAACAGCAAAATAGACCAATGATGTCACAGCCCTCCATAGTGCCGTATGTCGAGTCTCCAAGATCTCGGGATGAATGACCTACACCACATCTGGTGTGCTATATGACATCCATGTGAACTGGTAAAGAGAAACGTGTATTGCATGTCATTTTATATCCAATAAGTAGTTTAAAAAAACTAACATTCAATGCTTAAAAGCTAAAACACTCACATCCCTTGGCCGGGGTAAATCTATCCTGAGCTTTCACTGCGCGACTCTAGGCCCTTTCTCGCTCAATGTTAACTGCTAACCAGACCACTTGACACCCAATACATGTTATAAACAAAGGCAATAATCTTTAGTATAAATTACTAAACATAATGACTATAACCATTAAGTACCTCATCACCAACGGTCAATAAAAGACGTCAAACCCATCGGACCTGAAATCCGTGAACCACCAGAAAATCCATGACTGGAGAAGCTGCAATGGATTGACCAACTTAATCACATTCCTGTTGGCCATACAGCAAAAGCATCGGTATACCTAGGATAGAGCGGTGGATCCCCAGCTATATTTGCCCAAGTCCTCTAATCTCGCTTCATACGGTAGCCACCTAATATGCATGCGTGTACCAAATTTATCACCGAAGAGCTGCATTGTTAGTAGCATCATGATGTATGCTCTCGGGTACCTCTTGACTGTCTCCTCGTCTGCGCCCTGGAAAAGGTCACTAAATGTCTCCTGCATCCAGGTGCACTTCACAGTGAACTTGTCGATGCAGTCCACCAGAGGCAACGCACTCAATAACTCCACAAACCAATTCCATGCAGGTCGGTCGCAGTCATCCGCTATCGTACTATCTGTCTATAGGGAGGCCTAAGTGGTACGCAACATCCTGTAGCGTAATCGTGCACTCCTTGAATGGCATGTGGAATGTATGGATCTCAAGATGCCATCGCTCGACAAATGCACTGACCAGCAGCTCATCCAACCTAAACCAGTGGTCGTTGAGCCTCGCTAGATGGGCTAAACTGGCCATCTATAGGTACGACATGATACATCGGTGGGGTTGCATGACAATGAAAAAATCCTCTAAGAATTATAACATTTTAGAAAAAAAAAATTACCTAAAACAGATATTACAAACCTTAACATAGATAACCTAACATTTAAGAATTAAATTAAATTAAATTAAATTCTAGCAGAACATAGTTAATCAAATATTTAAGAATTAAATTCTTTAAGTAAATTAGATCATATTAAATCTTTAGTAATCTTCTACTTCCTAGTCAATCTAACACCTGAAACCTAAATTAAATTAAATTCCAACAAAATTTTTAACCTCACTAAACTTCTAACATTTAAAACATGCAAATTCTAACCAAACCTGTTATCACTATCCTAACTAATGCGTCTAATAAAGTTCTAAGCAATTTAATATCACTAACAAGACTTTATTTATTAAAAAAATAAATTAAATTTCATTCACTGACCTCTTCATGGATGCTATCAGCAATATGGATAACTCCGTCCAATCAATAGATTCGATTTGGGTCGTCTTTCAGTTGACTCTTGTAGTATAGATCTCTTTAGTTTCTTTGGGTTTTAGGTTTTTTTGGGGGGGGGGAGGGGTGGGGGTTGAGTTTGGTGAAATATAATTCGAAACAAATATCTATTCTAAATTGATCCCATTTGAGTCGATTTACTACTATAGCACGTTCCACCTATAAATCAAATTTAATCCATTCGATTTATTCTAAACTTGTAATTCGAATTAACTCCATTTGATTTACTAGGAGTGAAAAAATTATGGACTGAATCGAAATTATTTATACCAATTTAATAGGGGTATAAAACCATGAGTAACATTTTGAATTTTCCTCCTTGGTAAATCAAAACTATTAACATGCTTACCTACTAAATCGAATTAAATTTGTTTAATTTGATTTAGTACTAAAAAATCTGATTCAAATTCAATAAATTCGATTTATATAAAAATATGAATAAATACTTTCATATCATGTTATTTAGGATTTTTATTTAAGGTCATTTATAGCATACAGATCTATGCATACAGATGAAAGGATGCATTGACAAGTGACAAGATGATGGTTATAGGGAACAGACTTGGCAAAGCTCTGTAACCTTGTCTGCCTTGGTAGTTGAAGGGGGAGCCAACTAATGGAATAAGGAGCCAATATTACAGATCCCCAACTGGATTTAGGGAGGTGGGCTAGTCCGTTATTTTAGTTTTTCGTTTGGGTCATCAGTGGTGGGCTCGTTTAATCTAATTGGGCTTATATATCTTCTACGTTGCTTGTAAACCCCGGTTAAATTAGTAGATAATTAGTCAATAAATTAGTTTTTAATAAGAAAGATTAGAAATATGAAAATTATATCAAATTAGGATAGAGCTCGTTGAAACGAGAATTGTGACACTAATTTCGAAGAAAACGGTCCAAGATTGGACCGAACGGGCCGAACCAGTTGAACCAGACTCGAACCGGGCCGTCAGTCCAACCGGACCAACTCATTAAATGAAGCCAAACTACTTTCTCTCCCTCATTTGGCTGGAGCAGCGTGAAACGCTTCGAGGGAGGGGAGAAGAGCGACAAAAGTTTCCCGAACCTTTACAGTGAATTTCAAAATCCCGTAACTTCTCCGTTCGAGCTCCAATCGCCGCACCGTTTGCGGCCACACGTTCACCGCATCGAGCTCTATATTTCTACCAGAACAATTTTACTGGTAACATATTTAATCACTCTTAGCCCTCTTTTCCCCCAATTTTCAAATTTTTAATGGGAAGGTTGAATTTCTTTGATTTCTGATGTTTTAGGATCCAATTAGCTTGAGAAAAATGTTCACTCTTGCTTATGTGAAGCTTGGGTAAGGTGAGGATACGATAATTTTATTTTAATTTCATTGAATTTGAGCTTTGAGTATTAAATTGGATATATATGTTTTATGAATGTGTATTAGGATGTGAATAAATAATTGGAGCTTGAAATTGTGAATACTGGAACTTGGAGGAAGCGGATTAGTTGAGGTTTTGAGGGCTGTGTTCTTTTAGGAAAATTCTCTTGGAATAATACTTGGGAATCGGCTAAGGTATGGTTTAGATTTCTTGCATTTAATATATAATATTCTGTGAAAACTTAGGCTAGATGACCATAGGATAAGTTGGAATGCAAGTGTATGTTTAATGTTTAGTAATTTGTCGATGAATATATTTGGTTGAAGTTTATTGGATAATTAGTTATTAATTTTGGATGGTGAATGTTGTTATGTTAATTTGGAGAGAATTATCGTTGAATGTTATTGTTGATGAACAGGGTTGGTATGGTGCTTGTTGATTAACTAATGATTTGGTGAATTATTGATTTGAGGTATTTTGTGTTAGAAGCCTAGGATTAATGAACTATGGTCCTTAGTTGAATTTTGGTTGTTGGATTTAAATATTATATGAGTATAATTGTTGATCTAAGGTAGATTTATTGTGGTGACTATTATGATGATGATGAAGTGTATGTTGAATTGAAAAGAAAGCAGGTTTGGGCCCGAAAACGGTGGCAAAATTCGAGTTTTAGAGGAGATGCTGCCGAAATTTTATAAAAATTAGAGATTTTGTTTATATGATTATCTAAAAAGATTTATATTCAAAGGTTATATGGTTTGATTTAGAGTTATTAAGAAAATGAGCATGTTTTAAGTTTGATTCAGTTAGAAAAGAATGAATTATATTTTGAATTGGAACTATTGATGGACGGAATGGGAGGTGTGATAATGAAGGATAGGGATTGAATATGATTGACGTATAATGATGAATGAGAAGCGATTGAGAATGATGTGGATGTTGATGAATTATAATTGAATTATTTATATAGCTTATGAATTTGAATAATCTGAGATACGAGATTCCCTGGATAAAGTACCGTGGCTTGCCACCATGTGTACCAGGTTGAAAACTCGATACTCTGTTGACCCTACGATGTAAGTGTGACCGGGCACTATATAAATTTCCGGAAATGTTACCTCCATTGAGCAATATTGATTATTTGAGAAAAAGCTATACATAGACTCGTGGGGATGCACGTCGGGGGACAGTCTAAGGACAATTCAGACTTGTCGGGTTGGCTGGATAACTGACAGATGAGCCTCATCATCCATAGGACAGGCATGAATCATATGCATATTACTCGAATTACTTGCTTGTGCTTTAACTGGGTGTGCCTAAATGTACTTGCCATGTTAAATGTGTATTTGTTACCTGCAGTATTTGTAACCTTCTTGTGCTTGCCTTTATCTGTTTATCTGTCTGTGAAATGCATGATGGAGTTGGAGGTATGGAGAAATGGTAGAATGGGATTTAGATTTAAGTTTAAGTTAGGTTAGGTTTAAATATCCTTAGTAAACCACCTTTTATGGCTTCTGTTTAATACCTTAAGCTCTATAATCTGAGTGTCGGCGTTCTAGGATTGCCTCTGGCATTCCCAAAACCTTATATCTTATGTGTGTGGCACATTTACCATACTGAGAACCTCCGGTTCTCATTCCATACTATGTTGTTATTTTTCAGATGCATGTCGGGAGCCATCTCGTTAGGCGTCTGGACTCTTAAAGCGGAGGGGTTATTGGATAGTATTGTTGTATAGTTTTGTTGTATAGTGATGTATATATATATGTACTTAGCTTTCTCTCCGCATAATCCTTTTTGATCCTCTTAGAGGTTTATGGAGAGTCAGGATTGTGTATATGTACTTTTGGGTTTTGGATATGTATGTATATATGTGTAAATATTCTCAGGCCAGTCTTGACTTCGCAGGCTGATTTAGGAGCTTGTTATTTTGTATCTTTGGCACTATATTCCTACTTCTGTTATCTTATGTTTGATAGTTATGGTTTTCTTAGCACGCAAGTTAACTCGTTCCTTGAGCGTTGCGCTTTTATCTCGCGATTTTTATTTCCCCTATTCTTCAAGGCTCCTAGCATATTATAATTCTTCTGCTATTATATGTACTCATTTTATTTTAGAGGTCGTAATACCACACCACCTTCATTTTACGACTTAAGCGTAAAGCTTAGCGTGGTAGGGTGTTACATTATGGTATCAGAGCAGTTTGTTCCTATAGAGCCTGAAAGACGAACTGATTGTACTTTTATGCATTCTCTGTATATGTGTGTATGTGCTATTAGGATATCTGATTGATATATGGCATAAATGTTTGTGAGCATGCATTTGGAACTTAAAGCATTAGACCTGCGATATTGAAACTGATCAACTTAATATCACTTATTTGGTGTGTATAGGGACCAGATGTTGACTCGCGAACGCGGTCGCAGGCGAGGTAGAGGTAGGACAGGCACTGTTACTCCTGCCCCCATAGGGACTGATCCAGTAAACTTTATGGTTGCCCTAGGAAATATGGCTGCAGCTATGCAGGCAATAGCTGAGGTACTGGGTAATCAGATAAATCAGAGTAATAATGGGAATAATAATGATGAGGATGGTCCTATGACACTTGCTACATTTCTAAAAGTTTGCCCTCCGATTTTTAGGGGAATCTCAAATCCCACTGATGCAGATAATTGGATTCAAGCTATGGAAAGGGCGTTGCAGGCCCAATAGGTTCCTGAAGAGCAATGGGTTGAATTTGGAACTTATCAGTTGCAAGGTGAAGCTCAGTATTGGTGGCAGGGAACACGATGTATCCTGCAGCCTGATGGTGCTGCGATTCCTTGGGAGGTTTTCCGAACAGAGTTCTATAAGAAATACTTTCCTTATTCAGCCAAAAATGCCAAGGAACTTGAATTAATATAGTTAAAACAGGGACAGATGACTGTTGCTGAGTATACTAGTAAATTTGAGGAGTTATGTCGCTTTTCTCGTATCTGTCAAGGTGCGCCTGAAGATTTTGCTGAATGGAAATGTATTAAATATGAGGGAGGTGTACGGAGTGATATTCTGAGTTTCGTTGCCCCAATGGAGATCAGGGTGTTTTCTGAATTGGTGAATAAGAGTAGGGTGGCTGAGGATTGTGTGAGGAAGGCGGCAGCAGAGAAAGGGAGTTTGAGGGTGCCTTTTCAAAGGCTTTCAGGGAGGAATTTTGCTCCGAGAGGTAGGAATTTTAAGCGTGGAGGCTTTGTTCCACAGCAGACTCAGGGTCAAGGTAATTACAGAAGGCCGAATATTACTGCTAATCAAGGAAAAGGGTTTAGGAAGCAGCCACAATAGGATCTGAATTATCAGAAGTGCAGAAAGTATCATCTTGGAGTTCCGTGCAGATTAGGACTTGGAGTGTGCTATTCCTGTGGATAGCCCGGGCATATAGCTAGTAATTGCCTAGAGAAGAAGAAGTATTTGACTGGTAGAGTGCAGCAGTTGGGGAGAGTATACACCACTTCTACCATCGGTACTGAGGGATTTGAGACACTGATTAGAGGTAATTGTGAAATGGCTGGTAAAATCTTAAATGCTTTATTTGATTCAGGAGAAAGTCATTTATTTATTGCATTTGAAAAGGCCAATGAGTTAGGATTGAGAATGGTGGTCTTAGGTTATGATTTGAAAGTATATAATGCTACTAATGAAGCTATAGTGACTAGGATAGGATGTCCGCAAGTTCCCTTTCGAGTGCAACAGCGTGAATTTGTGCAAGATTTAATTTGTTTGCCTATGACTGGTCTTGATCTCATCTTGGGATTGGATTGGTTATCCAAGAATCATATTTTGCTTGATTGTTCTGAGAAGTCAGTACAGTTTATGCCGGAAGGGTCGGAAGCACCGGTTGTGGTGAATAGTTACTATTTGAATTCTATGATAGTAAACTATTCTGGAACTGAATGTCAAGGTATTATGTTATTAACCGCGGGAGTATCAGGTGATGATCAGAGTTTAGAGCAGATTCTCGTTGTATGCGAATTTCCAGATGTGTTTCTGGATGATATTAATGAATTTCCACCTAACCGGGAAGTTGAATTCGCAATTGAGTTAGTGCCTGGAGCTGGTCCAATTTCAATTACTCCTTATAGGATGTCACCTTTAGAAATGGCTGAACTGAAAGCTCAGTTGGAAGATCTGTTGGGTAAGCATTTTATCCGACCAAGTGTTTCTCTGTGGGGAGTGCCAGTGTTACTGGTAAAGAAGAAGGATGGGAGTATGCAGTTGTGTGTCGACTATCGGCAGTTGAACAAGATCACTGTGAACAACAAATATCCGTTGCCTAGAATCGACGATCTAATAAATCAGTTACAGGGTGCCGGTGTGTTTTCTAAGATTGATTTGCGATCCGGGTATCATCAGATAAGGGTTAGAGACGATGATATTCCGAAAACTGCTTTCAGGATGTGTTATGGTCATTATGAGTATACAGTGATGTCTTTCGGGTTAACTAATTCCCCGGTAGTATTTATGGATTATATGAACAGGATTTTTCGACCGTATCTGGACAAATTTGTTATTGTCTTCATTGATGACATTCTTGTTTACTCTAGCACTGAAGAGGAACATGCTGATCATTTGCGAACTGTGCTGCAAATTATGAGAGATAGGAAGTTATATGCTAAGTTATCTAAATGTGAGTTCTGGAAGAGTGAAGTGAAGTTTCTCGGCCACGTGGTGAGTAAGCAGGGGATAGCTGTGGATCCTGCTAAGGTGGAAGAGTGATGAATTGGGAGCGACCAACTTCCGTAACAGAGATCATGAGTTTCTTAGGTTTGGCGGGGTATTATCGCAGATTCATTAAAGGATTTTCACAGCTCGCTTTACCTTTAACTAAGTTGACTAGGAAGGATACACCTTTTATCTGGACTCCAGAGTCTGAGGAGAGTTTTCAAGCACTGAAGCACAGGTTGACTACTGCACCCATGTTGGTATTACCTGAACCAAGTGAACCGTTTGAAGTGTACTGTGATGCATCGCTGAAAGGTTTAGGGTGCGTTTTGATGCAGCACCAGAATGTTGTAGCATATGCCTCACATCAGTTAAGGCCGCATGAGATGAACTACCCGACACATGATTTGGAACTTGCTGCTGTTGTGTTTGCATTAAAGATTTGGAGGCACTACCTCTATGGCGTTAAGTTCCTTGTTTTCTCAGACCATAAGAGTTTGAAGTATCTTTTTGAGCAGAAAGAGTTGAATATGCGTTAGAGGAGGTGGATGGAGATTCTGAAAGATTATGATTTTGAATTGAATTATCATCCAGGAAAAGTGAACGTTGTGGCGGACGCTTTGAGTCAGAAATCTTTATATGCAGCTTGGAGGATGCTACGGGAAGAAGAATTACTGAAGGCATTTCAAGGTTTAAATTTGGCAATTAGAAAAGAATCTAGAATTTTGTGTTTGAGTCAGTTGCAGATTTCAAGTGATTTTAAATCAGAACTTCTGAAGGCTCATCGAGACAGTGAAGCATTACGTAAGGTATTACCAGCAGTCGAACAGGGGAAACAGTGGAGAGTGTCAGAAGGACAGGATGGTTTGTGGAGGTTCAAGAATCGAATTATTGTGCCAGATATCGGAGACTTGCGACAGAGTATTTTGAAGGAAGCTCATAAGAGTGGATTCTCAATTCACCAGGGGAGTACTAAAATGTATCAGGATCTGAAAGTGATGTTCTAATGGCCAGGTATGAAGAATGATGTGGCATTGCATGTATCTAAATATTTAACGTGTCAGAAGGTTAAGATTGAGCATCAAAGACCATCAGGGATCCTTCAACTTTTGAAAATTCCACAATAGAAGTGGAAGAGTATCGCAATGGATTTTGTGATAGGTTTGCCTAGAACCCGATCTGGTTATGACGCTATTTGGGTGGTTGTGGATCGATGGACGAAATCAGCTCATTTTCTTCCTATCCGAATAAGTTGCACAATAGAGGAATTGGCTCGAATGTATATGATAAAAAACTATTTTATGGTTTATCTTGTGTTCATTTGAGTGGTTTTTATCAACTGTTTACCCACTTATTCATACTATTTGCATGTTCTACATTTTCCTTCCTGGTTTTGTGCTATGATTGAAAACATGCTTCTTTGATCTTATATTTGTTTATTATTAATCCTCTCTTATTACCATTAGATGCCTTGATATGTGTGTTAAGTGTTTTCAGAGATTACAGGGCAGGAATGGCTCAGAGAATGGAAAGGAAGCATGCAAAAATGGAAGGAATACAAGAAGTTGGAGAAACTGCTAAGCTGTCCAACCTGACCTCTTCACACTAAAACAGCTATAACTTTAGCTACAGCGGTCCAAACGCCGTGGTTCCAGTTGCGTTGGAAAGCTAACGTCCGGGGCTTCGATTTGATATATAATATGCCATAGTTGCCCTAACGCTAGGCGACGCGAACGCGTGATCCACGCGGACGCGTCGCATCTGCGAACTTCAATCCGCGCGGCCGCGTGGACGACGCCTCCGCGTCACTTGTCCGCGACCTGAACATACTAGAATACGCAGGGGGCGATTTCTGGGCTGTTTCTGACCCAGTTTTCGGCCCAGAAAGCACAGATTGGAGGCTATAAAGTGGGGGAATACATCCATTCATAGGGGGGCTCTAATAATTCACTTCTCATGATTTAGATTAGTTTTGAGAGAGGTTTTCTCCTCTCTCTCTCTCTTAGGATTTAGGACTTCTCTTAGTTTTAGGAGTGACTCTCAATCCAGGTTCTTTATTTTTATTTATTTTTCCAATTTAATTTGTATGTCAGATTTAAGTTCTTTTGTGAATGCAATTCGAGGTATTTTCAGACTTAATTTTGTTTTGCTTTATTTATATGAATGCTTTTAATTTAAATTAGATATTTTTCCTTTTGGTCTTGGTTAAGAAATCAGTAACTCAGAAATTATCCAACTCAATAGCATAATTGTTAATTGTTATCTTGCCAATTGAGTTGAACTTCAATAATCCCAATCTTTTCTTAAGAAATAAATAGGATTCGAAGATCAAACTAATTAATCCCTTGACTTTCTTTTACTTTAGTAAAAGTTGACTAAGTGGAATTAAAATTCAATTTTCATTATCATTGATAAGGATAACTTGGTCTGGACTTCCAATTTCTAATACTTTGCCAAGAGATTTTATTATTATTGTTTTATTTTACTTGTCATATAACATATTCCCACCTTACTTCCAAAACCCCCCAATTTACAAAACTCATAACCAATAATAAGAACATACTTCCCTGCAATTCCTTGAGAAGACGACCCAAGGTTTGAATACTCGGTTATCAATTTCAAAGGGGTTTGTTACTTGTGACAACCAAAACGTTTGTACGAAGGGATTTCTGTCGGTTTAGAGACTATATCTACAACGCGACTGTTTTTATGAACTTCTTTACTGGCAAAAATCCCTAACGTCAAAATGGTTCCATTGCCGGGGAATTGCAAACGTGTGCCTTATTATTGGTTATTGTAAATATTTTTTTATTTTTGCTTGTTTATTTGTTTTTATTTTTGTTTTTATTTTTTCTTTTCCATAAATTAAGAGGTTATTTATTTTTATTTAGTTATTAAAAAAAATTTTCAAAAAATTTGTTCTTCACGTTCATCTTGACCTTCAAGCTGTTCTTAGTTGTTTTCTTCGTTTTGATCTAAAAATTTGAAATTTGGTGTCATTTTATTGTTTTTCTCTTTCCTCATTAAATTCAGAAATATTTTTAATTAATTTTTTCGAAAAAAAAAATTTTTAGATTTTTATTTTTAAAATTTTTATCTTATCTTATCTTATTTCAAAAATCAAATTTCAAAATTCAAATTTAAAAATTTTCAAAATTTAAATTTAAAAATTTTCAATTTTCAAATTTCAAATTTCAAATTTTAAAATTTAATTTTCAAATTCAAAATTTAAATAACCTTTTAATTTAAATTTATTTTTATTTTCATTTTTAATTTTTATTTACTACTATGAACTCTCACCCCTTTGGCTATGAGTCTGGTTACAATTATGTTGCAGGAAGAAGAAATTACAATGAGAACAGGTATCAAGGTTGGAACAATCAAAGATGGGAGGAGCCACAAGGATTTGATCAACCCTCATGGCAACAACCACCTCCATATGCCTATGAACCCTTTCCTCAACATGACTTTGGACCACCATACTCACAAGCCCCTTTCCACCATTCACCTCCATATGACCCTAACCCACATCCACCATACCAACCACCTTATGAACCAAATGAACCATACATAGATCCACCCCAAACCTCCATGGAGAAAGCACTTTCCAATCTAAACTCTACTATACAAGCTCTCGTCGCCCAAATCAGACCACCAAATACCTTCAACAATCAACCCTCAAGCTCTAGTGCACTTTCTTTTCAACCACATAATGATCTTTTCATCCCATCACCACCCTCCATGGAAGAACACCCACATCCATCAATCCAAAAGCAAGATGATCCCAATTATGCTATTGATATGGAACAAGAAAGAAGGAATCATCTTCGCGAATCCATACTTCATAAAGAGCTAGAGGAGGCCCTACGAGTAAGGGTAGGAGAGACCCTTGAAGATGAAAGAATAGTTGAAAGGAGTTGTCATGGAAAAAAAAACATCGAGGATGAGTACGATTTTATACTTAAACAACTGGACAAAGCAGCAATTATTAAAAAGGAAGAAGTGGTTGCAGACTTAAGAGATGTTGTACCTCCATTGGAAAGTCCAGTCACAGAGCCTCCTTCCACGGTGTTTGATGTTGATGTTGAGAAGAGCGTACAACCTCCAAGGCAGATCATGGTTGAAGATTTTGTAGAGGTTGATCAAGAGGTAGAAGATGTCAAAGAAGAGCACAAGGGAGTGGAGCTTGAAATTACCTTGCCAAAGTTTTTGGAAACCCCTCCCCCTAAGTTGCCATCATCCTTCACAACATTCAAGTGGGTAAAATTCATATCCCTTAGCTTTCTAATCCCACTTGAATATGGGCTACTAGAGACGGATGGTCAACTTAGAGCTCTTTGTGGCATTAAGAGTAAGAGGAAGATGGCCAGTGGTAAGAATTGTCCTGCAAGGTTCATCATGGTTGGAAGCTTTAAATTTAAACGCAAAGGTTGGTGTAAAGCTCAACTGAATGGGTCTAGGAAGTTGTTTGGCCACTTTAGTGAGAATTCAGATTGTTTGCTACCCGGATGAAATCATAATGATCAACACAAAGACGGGTGTAAAAGCAAGATTTGGGATCCTGGAATCTGCTCTGACACTTGTTACTCCGGGAGCCTAAGAATCTGTTTGAAGCTTCTTAAAGGCTTTACATGCTTAGTTTGGGACCCCGGAGGTTACTGGAGATAAAAACATTGGTGGAGATTCCTGGATGAGTTCAAGCACAAGCCACCATAACAGAGAGCTCACAAAATGTCCAACTTAAGGACTCTAACTAAAAGTGCTAGGTGGGAGACAACCCACCATGGTATAATCGTTTCTTTTTCATTTTTATTTAGTTTTATTTGTTTTTGAGTTTCATTTTATTTTATTATATTGAACCTGGAGTTTTGCATCACATTCATATTAACACTGCATTCTGCATTTTTTTTTCAGATTATCAACAAAAAAAAAGAAAGCGAGCACGCGACGCGACCGCATCAGCGACGCGTCCGCGTCGCAAGGAGATGGGAGACAATATTAATATGAACAGAGAGTTTTGTAGGAGCAGTACTGGAGGCGTGTCAATGGCACAAATCACCCCACGCGACCGCGTCATATGGGAATAATGGCCTCCCACGCGACCGCGTCACCCACGCGGCCGCGTGACCAAGATTTCGACGTCAAAAGGGTGCATGGCCGAAAGTTGAGCTGGAGTTGGGCTGGACCCATGCTAGTAGCACAAGCCCTGCCACGCGAACGCGTCACCCACGCGTCTGCGTCATATTGGAAAACAGGCCACCCGCGCGACCGCGTCACCTTGGATTTTGGCAATACTGAGTTTTGAACAGAGAGTTGTGCGACCGCGAGGCTGCACTCGCGCCACTAGCACAAATCGAGTCACGCAATCGCGTTCCCCACGCGTCCGTGTCACCCAACCTTATCGCGCACCACGCGACCGTGACACCCACGCGACCGCGTCGCCAGCGTCGCACAACCTATCCAGATTAGTGCCAATTTTCTTATCTTTTCTTTTTTTATCCTAATTTCTTCCTTCTCTCTCCTTTCTCACTTTCTTTTTCTTCTTCTCATCCTTTTTCCCTCTCATTTTATTTTATTTATTTGCATACTTTCATTCATTGCATATTTTTATTTTTCTAAAAAGTATTATTGGTGTTCAAATATTCTTATTCAACTGTTACATCTTTTCTGGTATTTTCTTGGTGCTTAGTGACTTGTTTCATTCTTATTGAGTAATATTATTTAAATCAATGCCAATCTTTTATATCTATATTACTCTTGCATTGATATGAATTTATATTATCTCTCCTTCCCCATTCTCTTCTCCATTGTTGCAAATTTTCACACCACTTGTATGCCATGTGCTTCTATTGTTTTCTCACTTGCGTGTTGTAGCTACCATGTAATTGAGACCCTCATTATTTGGCATCAACCAACCCATGTTTTATTTATTTTCCTATCTTTATTTCTGGGTTACTCTTCTTCCCTTTTTCTTTCAGGATGGCCACCCGGA
Source organism: Arachis hypogaea (assembly GCF_003086295.3). NCBI lineage: Eukaryota > Viridiplantae > Streptophyta > Magnoliopsida > Fabales > Fabaceae > Arachis > Arachis hypogaea. The sequence goes on along the minus strand of NC_092052.1, from coordinate 112,491,065 downwards.
AGGGAAGCGGAAGACGTACATGGGGAGACAAACAAGTCCATCTGCACAATCCTTAGAGAAAAGCAACAGTTGAAATAACCCGTCCACCTGCAAATCTCAGCATGCACCGAGGACGGTGCAATCTTTAAGTGTGGGGAGGTCGATACCGATCTCCATGGGTTAGTTATTTCCTATTTCAACACCAATGTTAATTTGTTCATTGTTGCATCTGCATATTTGATTGCATGTTTATTTTATTTTATGCATTTAGTTACTACTTGGTTAAAGTAATAAATTTCTTTTGAGACCCTATTTTTTAGAAAGAAATTTCACTAATTTAATTTGAAAATTTTATGTTAAAATTTGTTAGAAGTTGTATTTGGAACATGGTTTTTGAGCTAAAGAACACACAACTTGTGAGATTTTGAGCTTATTTACATGGTTACATTATTTAACCATAAATATTTTATTCCTGTGTGTTCCCTTCTCTATGATTGTAATCTATATTTTGTTCCAATCTATATGTCCATTATTTAGTGTATTTACATGCTTGCATATGATTGAGGCCATTGTTTGATTTTAGCTCACTTATCCCAAATAAGCCTACCCTTTAAATCACCCTTGTCAGCCACTTTGAGCCTTTTAATCCCATTTATTCTATATTTTACCACATCACTAGCCTTAAGCGGAAAACAAATTAATTATCCTAATTGAATCTTTGGTTAGCTTAAGATAGTGTGTTAATTAAGTGTGGAGAAACTGTGGGAACTTGGGTAATTTTTAAGATAGTGTGTTAATGTATCATGTTTCTAATTTTGAATATTGAAAAATTTGGGTACCTACTCATGTAAAACAGAAAATTAAAAATTCCATATGCATTGATATGTTATTCTAGTTTTTATGTCTCTCTAAAAAAAATTAAAAAAAATAATAAAAAAAAAGAGAGAGAGAAAAAGAAAAAAAAAAGAAAAAAATATATAATATAAATAAATAAATAAGGGAACAAAATTACCCCAATGTTAAGTTAATAAAAGATCAATGCATATGTGATAAAATTAAAGAAAAATTGATACATGAGTATGTAATGCAAAAGTGGGAAAATTTTGGGTAGTTAGGTAAAGTATTTTAAAATTGTATAAAGTATGTATATGTTAGGTGAGATCTTAGACTAATCAAAGATTCACTTTACTAGCTCACTTAGCCTTATATATACCCTTACCTTTACCTCAACCCCATTACAACCCTGAAAAGACCTCATGATGTTTGCATCGGTACATTAAATATTTGTTGATTGGTTAGATGAAGAACAAGGTTTAGAAAGCATGATTAAGAGAAGAATAGAGTGATTAACCCTATACACTTGAGAGACTAGAGTGATATACACTACCAGTAAGGGTTCAGTGCTTAATTCTATGTTCCCTGCTTTCATGAGCTGTCTTCTTACAAGTTTACTTGCTTTTTATTGTATAATTTGAATTAGTGAAATCTGGTTTATGTTTGTCTTGAAAAGCTTATTTACTTCTAACCAAGTAGGTAGAAACATTTTTGCATGTAGTTGCATTCATATAGATAGGTTGCATTTCATACATTCTTACTTTCCTCTTCATTCCTTTATAGCTTCTCTTGAGCTTAGCATGAGGACATGCTAATGTTTAAGTGTGGAGAGGTTGATAAACCACTATTTTATGGTTTATCTTGTGTTCATTTGAGTGGTTTTTATCAACTCTTTACCCACTTATTCATACTATTTGATGTTCTACATTTTCCTTCCTGGTTTTGTGCTATGATTGAAAACATGCTTCTTTGATCTTATATTTGCTTATTATTAATCCTCTCTTATTACCATTAGATGCCTTGATATGTGTTTTAAGTGTTTTCAGAGATTACAGGGCAGGAATGGCTCAGAGGATGGAAAGGAAGCATGCAAAAGTGGAAGGAATACAAGAAGTTGGAGAAACTGCTAAGCTGTCCAGCCTGACCTCTTCGCACTCAAACAGCTATAACTTTAGCTACAGAGGTCCAAACGCCGCGGTTCCAGTTGTGTTGGAAAGGTAACGTCCGGGGCTTCGATTTGATATATAGTATACCATAGTTTCCCTGACGCTAGGTGACACGAACACGTCGCATCTGCGAACTTCAATCCGCGCGGCCGCGTGGACAACGCCTCCGCGTCACTTGTCCGCAACCTGAACGTACCAGAATACGCAGGGGGCGATTTCTGGGCTGTTTTTGACCCAGTTTTCGTCTCAGAAAGCACAGATTGGAGGCTATAAAGTGAGGGAATACATCCATTCATAGGGGGCTCTAATAATTCACTTCTCATTATTTAGATTAGTTTTGAGAGAGGTTCTCTCCTCTCTCTCTCTTAGGATTTAGGACTTCTCTTAGTTTTAGGAGTGACTCTCAATCTAGGTTCTTTATTTTTATTTATTTCTCCAATTTAATTTGTATGTCAGATTTAAGTTCTTTTGTGAATGCAATTCGAGGTATTTTCAGACTTAATTTTGTTTTGCTTTATTTATATGAATGCTTTTGATTTAAATTAGATATTTTCCCTTTTGGTCTTGGTTAAGAAATCAGTAACTCGGAAATTATCCAACTCAATAGCATAATTGTTAATTGTTATCTTGCCAATTGAGTTGAACTTCAATTATCCCAATCTTTTCTTAGGAAATAAATAGGATTCGAAGATCAAACTAATTAATCCTTTGACTTTCCTTTACTTTAGTAAAGGTTGGCTAAGTGGAATTAAAATTCAATTTTCATTATCATTGATAAGGATAACTTGGTCTGGACTTCCAATTTCTAATACCTTGCCAAGAGATTTTATTATTATCGTTTTATTTTACTTGTCATATAACATATTCCCACCTTACTTCCAAAACCCCCAATTTACAAAACTCATAACCAATAATAAGAACATACTTCCCTGCAATTCCTTGAGAAGACGACCCGAGGTTTGAATACTCGGTTATCAATTTCAAAGGGGTTTGTTACTTGTGACAACCAAAACATTTGTACGAAGGGATTTCTGTCGGTTTAGAGACTATATCTACAACGCGACTGTTTTTATGAACTTCTTTACTGGCAAAAATCCCTAACGTCAGTATATCAAAGAGATTGTCAGGTTACATGGTGTGCCTTCTACTATTATATCTGATAGAGATCCCCATTTTATATCAAGATTTTGGAGAGCTTTTCAATGTGCATTTGGAACTCAGTTAAGCTTGAGTACTGCGTATCACCCTCAGACAGATGGTCAGTCAGAGAGAACTATTCAAACCTTGGAAGATATGCTAAGGGCTTGTGTATTGGACCAGCCGGCGAGCTGGGATCGGTATATGCCATTAATAGAATTTGCTTATAATAATAGCTATCATGCGAGCATCGGAATGGCTCCGTATGAGGCTCTGTATGGCAGGAAATGTCAATCTCTGTTGTGTTGGTATGAAACTGGAGAAAGGAGTTTATTAGGGCATGAGGTGATAGCTGAAATGACTGAGCAGATAAAGAAGATTCGTAGTCGAATGCTTATAGCCCAAAGCCGCCAGAAGAGCTATGCTGATCAGAGGCGAAAGCCTTTGGAGTTTGAAGAAGGAGAACATGTCTTTCTGAAAGTTACACCAACCACTGGAGTGGGAAGAGCTATTAAGACTAAGAAACTGAATCCCCGTTATATTGGACCATTTAAGATTCTGAAAAGAATTGGACCAGTGGCTTATAGAATTGCCTTACCGCCATATCTTTCGAATTTTCACGATGTGTTCCATATGTCAAAGCTTCGGAAGTATACTTCTGACGCAAGTCATGTTCTGGAACCAGAACCAATCCAAGTAAGAGAAGATCTAACACTTCCAGTAATTCTAGTGAGAATTGATGATACTAATATTAAACGATTACGCGGAAAGGAAGTATCATTGTTAAAAGTAGCTTGGAGTCAAGCTGGTATTGAGGAACATACATGGGAACTCGAATCAGATATGCGAAAAGACTATCCACATCTCTTTTCAGGTAACTAGATTTGAATTTTGAGGGCAAAATTCTTTATTTGGTGGGTAGGATGTAAACCCCGGTTAAATTAGTAGATAATTAGTCAATAAATTAGGTTTTAATAAGGAAGATTAGAAATGTGAAAATTATATCAAATTAGGATAGAGCTCATCGAAACGAGAATTTTGACACCAATTTCAAAAAAAACGGTCCAAGATTGGACCGAACAGACCAAACCGGTTGAACCAGACTCGAACCGGGCCGTCAGTTCAACCGGACCAACTCATTAAATGAAGCCAAACTCCTTTCTCTACCTCATTTGGCTGCAACAGCATAAAACGCTTCTAGGGAGGGGAGAAGAGCGACGAAAGTTTCCCGAACCTTTACGGTGAATTTCAAAATCCCGTAACTTCTCCGTCTGAGCTCCAATCGCCGCACCGTTTGCGACCACGCTTTCACCACATCGAGCTCTACATTTCTACTGAAACAATTTCACTGGTAACTTATTTAATCACTCTCAGCCCTCTTTTCCCCCAATTTTCAAATTTTTAATAGGAAGGTTGAATTTCTTTGATTTCTGATATTTTAGGATCCAATTAGCTTGAGAAAAACATTCACTCTTGCTTATGTGAAGCTTGGGTAAGGTGAGGATACGATAATTTTATTTTAATTTCATTGAATTTGAGCTTTGAGTATTAAATTGGATATATATGTGTTATGAATGTGTATTAGGTTGTGAAGAAATAATTAGAGCTTGAAATTGTGAATACTGGAACTTGGAGGAAGCGGATTAGTTGAGGTTTTGAGGGCTGTGTTCTTTTAGGAAAATTGTTTTGGAATAATTCTTGGGAATCGGCTAAGGTATGGTTTAGGTTTCTTGCATTTAATATATAATGTTCTGTGAAAACTTAGGCTAGATGACCATAGAATAAGTTGGAATGCAGGTGTATGTTTAATGTTTAGTAATTTGTCGATGAATATATTTGGTTGAAGTTTATTGGATAATTAGTTATTAATTTTGGATGGTGAATGTTGTTATGTTAATTTGGAGAGAATTATGGTTGAATGTTATTGTTGATGAACAGGGTTGGTATGGTACTTGTTGATTATCTAATGATTTAGTGAATTATTCATTTGAGGTATTTTGTATTAGAAGCCTAGGATTAGTGAACTATGGTCCTTAGTTGAATTTTGGTTGTTGGATTTGAATATTGTATGAGTATAATTGTTGGTCTAAGGTAGATTTATTGTGGTGACTGTTATGATGATGATGAAGGGTATGTTGAATTGAAAAGAAAGCAGGTTTGGACCCGAAAAGGGTGGCAAAGTCCGAGTTTTAGAGGAGATACTGCCGAAATTTTATAAAAATTAGAGATTTTGTTTATATGATTATCTAAAACGATTTATATTCAAAGGTTATATGGTTTGATTTAGAGTTATTAAGAAAATGAGTGATAAACCATTATTTTGTGATTTATATTTTGTTTAATTGAGTGGTTTTATCATGTCTTTACCTACTTAATCATATAGATTGCATGAATTTTATAATTCCTTCCTAGTATTGTTTATGGTGGAAAACTTGCTTCCTAGAAACCTTTAATTAATACATTTTAACTCTCCTATATACCATTCGATGTCATGATCTGTGTGTTAAGTGTTTCAGGCTTCACAGGGCAAGAATGGCCTAGAGAATGAAGAGAAAGTTTGCGAAAATGAAAGGAACACAAAAAACCAAGGAGATGACCAGCGAACAGTGACGTGAGCGCAAGGCCCACGCGAACGCGCGAAATGAAGAAATCGCAGCGACGTGAACGCGTGCCTAACACAAACGCGTAGATTGAAGTTTGCACGAATGACGCGACCGCGTGGATGACTCGAACGCGTGACAAGGAAAATCGCCGAATGACGCGAACGCGTGGATGACACGTACGCGTGACCTGCGCGATCTGCAAAAATAACAGAATACACTGGGGGCGATTTTGGGCCGCCTTTTGACCCAGTTTTCGGCCCAGAAACACAGATTAAAGCTAGGGAATGTACAGAAACTAAAGACACACGCACCCATAGGCATCCACACAAATTCGGATAGATTGAGATTAGGATTACTCTTAGTTTTAGATCTGAATCTAGATTAGCTTTACATTAGTAGTTTGTGCTTTTGCTTTTGGATTTTTGGATGCTGAAGAATTATTACCTCCACGAAGACATCACTTTAGTTTGTTTCCTTATTCCTTTACTTTTTCATTGCTCATTGACCCTATTTAAATAAGTATGTTGCATTTTGAATTTATTAATATATAGAGTTACTTTTATTTTAATTAATTTTAATTTTATATTTTATATTATTTTATTATGTCTTCTTATACTTTTACGAATATCAATTCCATGTCAATGGAGTAAATTCTCTACTTGACATGGGGGTTGATTAAGAGGAGACACTTGAGTTGGAATGCTCAAAGTGCTTAGTTAAAATTGAACATTGTTGTCTAATTCTATATCTACTAACGCTAGACCTTCCCAAGGGAAAGGACTAGGATCTGCGGATAAGAATCAGTCCATCACTTGACTTTCCTTTACTCAGTAAAGGTTAACTAAGTGAGAACAATGAACTCTTCACACTACACTTGAGAAGATTCCAACAAGGATAGAACTTCCGATTATTCAACTCCCCAGTCAAGGCTTTTTATATTAATAATAATTCTTAGTTCTATTGATTTAATTTACCATTATTTTAATTACTCATTATCCAATTCAAACCTTTTGGAAAATTTTTAATTAATAAATTAGCACTCTTTCCTGCAACTCGTTGGGAGACGACCTGGGACTCATACTCCCAGTATTTTAATTATAATTTTTTGTGACAACCTTTTTTAAATTGGTGAGGCAGACTTTAGCTGGTTGAGAGCTATACTTACAACGCATTCCGTATTTTGATTCTCTTAATTGGTTCACTTCTGCCACGCATCAATTTTTGGCGCCGTTGCCGGGGAGTTGCAATAGTGTGCTAGATTATTAATTAGTGTACATATTTTATTCGCATATTTTATTTTTATTTTGTTACCATGAGCTATATGTCTTTCTCATTGAATGACGCGTTCGTTACCTGATCTGAGCTTAGCCGCTTTTGATCCTGAAATTGAAAGAACTCTTTCATGTATTAGGCGAGCTCGACGTCGGTTAGCCTCTGAGGGTGGTGAAGTGATTGTTATCGATTCACCAGTCTCATCTGAGGGCGAATCTGAATTGCCGTCTGAGAGTGAGGCAAGTTCATTTACTACTGATTCAGTTGATTCACGTGCAGGTAACACGGCAGCACCTAGAAGGATTACTCTGGAAGCTGGAGCCCCAGATTTTACACTGCAGCCGTATCAAGTGCATCATACAAATCTGGCTACAGATTTTGAATTAAGACCGCACTAATCAACTTGATGTCCAAGTTTCATGGCTTACCTGCTCAAGAGCCTATTAAGCACCTTAGGGGTTTCCAGACAGCCTGTTCTACTGTTAGGCGTAATGGTGCAGATAAAACTTCTATTCTGCTAACTGCTTTTCCGTTTTCTCTTGAGGAAAAAGCAAGGGAGTGGTACTACTCCCAACCTGAAGCAACTGTTACCAACTGGGATACACTCAGGAGAGAATTTTTGGAAAAATACTTCCCAGCTGAAGTCACAGATAGACTAAGAAAAGAGATCTCCTGCATTGTTCAAGGTGACTCAGAGACTCTCTATGAATACTGGGAGCATTTTAAGAACCTTCTAGACGCATGCCCCCATCACATGATTGATAGACTAGTATTGATCAGCTACTTCACTCAAGGCATGAATCCCCAGGATAAGACCACACTAGATGGTGCTAGTAATGGTTCTATGAAAAAGTACAGAATTGCAGATGAAGCATGGCAACTGATCAGCGACTTAGCTGAGTCTACTAGGAATCACAGGCCGAGGTGTAGCCCCTCAAAAGCTGTTGCAGAGATTTCCTCTGGCATTGGGACTACTGCTCTTACCCAAAGCATATGTGAAATGACCAACCTACTGAAGCAGATGCAGTTAAACCAACAACAAACACATAAAGCTCAGCCTTCCCCACCACAGCAAAGCCAACAGTTAGTTCCCTAAAGAGTATACAAGATCTGTGCTGATTATAGTCATTATATTGATGAATATCCGCAGCTCCAACAGGAAGACAACACTGTGGCAGCCACTCATAACTTCTATGACCATCCAAATCAAGGATACAATCAACAGGGTGGCAACTACAACCAAGGTGAAAACTATAACCAAGGATGGCAAGACAACTCCAACCAAGGTTGGAGAGACAACTATAACAGAGGAGGCAGAAACAACAATGGAAACCAGAGGTGGAATAACAATAATAACAACAGACAGCAGAATCAGAACCAGCTTTACAGAGCACCTCACTTAAGACAATCTCAAGGACCCCAGCACAACCAACAGCAGGTTCCTTAGATCACTTACTCCAATTCCTCATCAAATGACGAGATGCTCCGTTCTCTTGCACAAGGACAGCAAGACATGCAGACGCAGCTGAACTCTACTTTAAATGGTATGACTGCCATTTTACAAGCTCTCATCTCCCGGTTAGATTCATCACCTAATTCCATAAATCAACCTTCAAGCTCCAGTGGAATTCCTTCCCAACCCCTACCTAATCCGAAAGGTGGCATCAATGCCATCACTTTAAGGTCCGGAACCACATTGCAGGAGAGGAACCATGAGGAGCCAAGCCTACCAAAACACGTCCCAGCTGAGGATGTAGTGGAAGTGGAAGATGCTGAAGAGGAAGAGGACGTACAAGACATAGTTGAAGAAGAAGCAGTTCAACCACAGACTGAAACACCAAAGGATGCAAAAGCTGTACAGGACGCCATTCCTATTCCATTTCCACACCTGGCAAAGAAGTCCAGAAAGCAGATGGAACCTGATCCCAAAATGGTAGAAATATTCAAAAATGTTGAGGTAACTGTTCCCCTTTTTGATGTTATTCAGCAAGTACCTAAATATGCAAAGTTTCTAAAGGATTTATGCATACATAAAGATAAAATTAATGAATTAGAAACTATTCCTTTAGGTAGTTCTATATCTTCTTTAATGGGAGGTATACTTGAAAAATGTAGTGATTCAGGCCTATGTATGGTTAACTGTACCATTGGATGTGTAATATTTTCTGATTGCATGTGTGACTTAGGAGCATGTGTTAGTATAATGCCATTGTCTATATATGATACTTTGAGGCTCCCTCCCTTAAGAAGGTCGGCAGCTCGTTTTGTGTTAGCAGTTAAAAGTATTATCACAATAGTTGGAATTGCTGAAGATGTATTAGTGAGCATTAAGGGGCTCACATTTCCTATTGACTTTTATATCCTGGAAATGCCCCCTAATGACTCAGGAAGACCATCATCAATTCTGCTTGGAAGACCATTCCTGAAGACTTCAAAGTTCAAGCTGGATGCATTCTCAGGAACTTACTCCTTTGAGATAGATGGCAGAACAGTGAGTTTCAGCTTAAATGAAGCTATGAAGCACCCTCCGGAAGACCATTCTATCTTCTAGTATGACATTATTGATGAAACTGTAGCTGAAGTTCACCAAGAAGAAATAGAAGAAAAGCACATGGAGCAAGGTCCAAGTGTGGGGACACTTTCTGAAAATAATGAAGACCCTTTACCATTATCACCAGCCCCAGATGATCTAGAGCCTAGCTATGAGCAGAAATTAGAATTAAAGCCTCTCCCTTCACACCTCAAGTATACTTACCTTGAGGATAAGCAGAAGTTTCCAGTTATCATTGCAAGGGAACTTACCTCTCAACAAGAGGAGCAACTGCTTAGTTTACTGAGAAAACACAAGAAAGTAATTGGATGGAGCTTGGCGGATATAGTAGGCATCAGCTCCCAAGTTTGTGAACACAGAATATTCTTAGAAGAGGGAGCAAAGCCTATCCATCAACCTCAAAGAAGATTGAATCCTACCATCTTAGAAGTTGTCAAGAAAGAAGTGACCAAGCTATTTGAAGCAGATATCATTTACCCCATCTCAGACAGTGAATGGGTCAGTCCAGTACAAGTAGTGCCCAAGAAGTCTGGAGTCACAACAATAAGAAATGAGCATGGAGAACTCCTGACAACTAGAGTGCAAAATTCTTGGAGAGTTTGCATTGACTATAGGCATCTCAACCAAGCCACTCGCAAGGATCATTACCCCTTGCCATTTATTGATCAAATGCTTGGTCGCCTGTCAGGTAAATCCCATTACTGTTTTTTAGATGGTTATACAGGGTATTTTCAAATTCATATAGCTCCTAAATATCAAGAGAAGACCACCTTTACATGTCCCTTTGGAACGTATGCTTATAAAAGAATGCCTTTTGGCTTGTGTAATGCACCTGCTACTTTCCAAAGATGTATGATGAGTATCTTTTCAGATCTTATTGAGAACTGTATGGAAGTTTTTATGGATGATTTTACCATATATGGTGATTCATTTAGCCTTTGCTTGGATAGTTTATCTAAAGTATTAGACAGGTGTGTTAGTATAAACCTTGTGTTAAATTTTGAAAAATGTCACTTTATGGTAAAACAAGGAATTGTACTAGGACATGTTGTGTTTAATACTGGTATTTCTGTAGATCCAGCAAAGGTGGATGTTATTTCTAGTTTACCTTACCCCTCCTTCGTGAGGGAAGTCCGTTTGTTCCTTAGCCACGCAGGTTTTTACAGGAGATTCATTAAGGACTTCAGTAAGGTAGCATTACCTTTATCTAGATTGCTGCAGAAAGATATTGAGTTCGAGTTCAGTGAGGATTGTATACAAGCATTTGATAAGCTGGAGATTGCCCTAACTCAAGCTCCAATTGTAAGAGGACCAGATTGGAGCCAGCCATTCGAAATTATGTGTGATGCTTCCAACCATGCAGTAGGAGCGGCGCTGGCTCAGCATGACGGTAAGGATCCTTTTGTAATTGCTTATGCATCTAAGACTTTAGATGTTGCTCAATCTAATTACACTACTACTGAAAAAGAGCTTCTAGCTATTATTTTTGCTCTAGATAAATTATGAGCCTATTTACTTGGTACTAAAGTAGTAGTGTACTCAGATCATGCAATTCTAAAATATTTGCTAGCTAAAAAGGAGTCCAAACCAAGGCTAATACGTTGGATACTACTGCTGCAAGTATTTGATTTAGAAATTAAGGATAGGAGTGGTAACCAGAATTTAGTGGTAGACCACTTGAGTCGCCTTGAGCACATTAAGGATGACTCCACTCCTATAAATAATAATTTTTCATTTGATAGCTTACAGGCAGTATCTGAAGTAGTTCCTTGGTATGCATCTGTAGCTAATTATCTAGTTAGCCACACTTTTCCTCCAAATTTTACTAAGCATCAAAGAGACAAGCTGAAAAGCGAGTCTAAATATTTTATATGGGATGATCCATATTTATGGAGGTGTGGTGCTGACCAGGTAATTAGACGGTGTGTGCCTCAATCAGAATTTCAGTCCATTTTAGAGGCCTGCCACTCATCTGAGAGTGGAGGATATTTTGGCCCTCAAAGAACAGCTAGAAAAATTCTAGACTGTGGATTCTGGTGGCCTACTCTTTTTAAAGACGCTGCTGAATTTTGTAAATCTTGTTCCCTATGCCAGAGATTTGATAATATATCCAAAAGGGATGAGATGCCTCAACAGATTATGCTTTTCTGTGAAATTTTTTATGTTTGGAGCATTGACTTCATGGGCCCATTTCCAAATTCTAATGGTTACTTTTTATATATTGTTAGCTGTAGATTATGTTTCTAAATGGGTAGAAGCAATTCCTACCCGTACTGATGATGCTAACACCGTTGTTTCCTTTGTTAAGAATTATATTATTTGTCGCTTTGGATCACCACGAGCAATCATGAGCGATCAAGGCACTCACTTTTGTAACAGGAGACTAACAAGATTACTGAAGAGGCATGGGATAATTCACAAAGTAGCAACAGCTTACCATCCCCAGACCAATGGGCAAGCAAAAGTCTCTAACAGAGAGATAAAACGTATTCTAGAGAAGATATTAAAACCTCACAAGAAGGACTGGAGTGCCAGGCTACAAGATGCACTTTGGGCATATAGAACAGCTTACAAGACACCCATTGGGATGAGCCCCTTCCGCTTAGTTTACGGAAAGGCTTGCCACCTTCCAGTAGAGATGGAACACAAGGCTTTCTGGGCTGTGGGGGAGTGCAACATGAATCTTGAGAAAGCTGGTGCTGAAAGAAAGCTGCAACTAGCAGAAATAGAGAACATTCGCCTAGAAGCATATGACAACTCCAGGAGATACAAAAAAAAAGATGAAGGCCGTCCATGACAAGCACATAAAAAGGAGAGAATTCAGACCAGGGGAGTTAGTTCTTCTTTATAACTCCAGACTGAGGCTTATGCCAGGTAAACTAAGATCAAGATGGGAAGGTCCATACAGAGTAAAAAAGGTAGAGCCATACGGAGTTTTCCACCTGCGTCATCCTTCTAGCTCCAAATTCTTAAAGGTCAATGGACATCGCCTGAAGTTTTATCATGGTGAGAAGATAAAGAATAACAAAGAATTAGAGGTTTTCCTCTTGGAAGACCCACCAACAGACGCAGAATAAGCCTAACGAGCATCCAACTTAAGGACGTAAAAGCAAAGTGCTAGGTGGGAGACAACCCACCATGGTATGATCGCTCCGTTTCAGTTTTTAATTTATTTCACTTTATTTCTATTTTTATGGTGTTAATCATTCTTCTCATAATCTCCGCATATAGTCTGCATTCATGTTTGCATTAGCATTCTGCATATCTTAAAAAAAAAAAAACACGCACGCGACGCGAAAGCGTCGCTGACACTTCCGCGTCATATGTGCGTTATGAAGGAAAGAAAAGTAAACAGAAAGTCACGCGAAAGCATGGCTGGAGGCGCGCCTTAGGCACAATCATGCCCACGCGACCGCGTCAATGACGCGTCCGCGTCGTTTGAGAAATGGCCTCCCCACGCGTCCGCGTCACCCACGCGAACGCGTGCCCCTAAAAATCAACGTAAAAGAGGTGTATGGCAGCAAGTTATGATGGAGTGGGGCTGGAATGGTGCTAGAAACACTAGCCCTACCACGCAACCGCGTGCCCCACGCGGCCGCGTCGTTTTCAAAATATCGCCATCCACACGATCGCGTCACCCACGCGATCGTGTCACCCTAAAATTTGGCAAAATAGGTTTGAGACAGAGAGTCGCGCGAATGCGCGGCTGCTCTCGCGCCATTCGCACAAATCAAGTCACGCGACCGCGTGACCCACGCGTCCGCGTCACTTGAAAAACAACACATACCACGCGACCGCGTGACTCACGCGTCCGCGTCGCATGCGGCGCACAGATTATCCATATCAGCCAAAATATCTAATCTTTTCTTCCCCAAATCCTAATTTTTCTTTTCCCTTATTATTTCTTTCTTCCCCATTCTTCCTTCTCTACTCATTCTCACTTTTTACTTTCTTCTTCCTTATTTTTCACATCCATTATCAAGGTTCTTTTCTTTCTCTCTTTACTTTTTATTTTTCCTTTATTATTTTTATTTATGTTTTCTTTTTCTTTTTACTCTTATTATCTATACTTTCTTTTCTTTCTTTTTCTTTTATTCCTTTAGTTGGTGTTAGAATTTTATTTGGGTCATTACTTTCTTTTATATTTTTCTTGTGGATTATTAAAGAAATTGTTTGACAATTTTATATTACTTTTCATAAGGGTTGTTTACATGTTCAATTTACTACTTTCAATAACATATTTACCATGCATGCTAAGTGTTTGTGAAAAAGCTCGTATGGCATTGTGCATTATTTTAAATTATTCTATTCTACTACTCTAATGCCTGTTTTTCACAAAACCCCTTTTATATTTTATTAATTAAATATAATTGTCAATACAAACAGATTATTAGTTTGAAAAACTTGGTAATCTAACTTGGACATTGAATGCTTGATCTATGCTACTCATGCCTTTGCCGGCATGCCAATAAACATCTTGCATTTAATTGCCATCACATGCACTTACTTTATTACCTTTGATGAACTTTTCACATGTAGTCTAGACCATGTGTTGACAACATCCTTATTTCCCGTGCATTGATTACCATCTTTAATGTTCGCTCCCTTGCTCGAACCCTTAGCTCTACATGTACTTATCTCTTTCCTTTTTTAGGATGGCCACCAAGAAAGGTAAAGAGAAAGCTACTCCCAGACCACAAGCAAGGAGAGGAACAAAACGAGCATTAGTGGAAGAGCCATCTTCAAGCGGTGAAACCCTCAACAAAACAAATCAAGAGGATCATCAAGGTCGATGAAAAAGAGAAAGCTTTCCCAGCAAAGGACACTGCGCGGTTCACTAACCGCTACTGTGAGCAGATGTTCCCTATTCTAGCAGCAAGGAACTATAACAATGAGCACCTTCTCATCCTCCCAACCCGTATTGCTGAAATTGTTGAGTCCCGCATTGAACGAAGACAATGGAGATTCCTACGGAGACAGCCACGGTAGGTTAATCTTTCATGGGTAGTAGAGTTCTACTCAAATTTTCACATGCCAACCACGCAGTCTGTCTATGTCCGTCAGAAGCAAGTCCCTATAACAGAAGAAGCCATTCAACGAGCTTTAGATCTTTCCCCTACTCCAGAAGGATTGGACGCATTTCAAGAAGCCTCATTCAAGCGCCAGACATACCAATTTGACTGGGACGCCGTTCTCAGAGTTATCGCACAAACTGGCAGCATATGGATCTACGGATACCACCGTTCCCGACCTAAGGGCATATTGGCTTCAGCACTTACTTTGGAAGCTCGAGTATGGGCACAAATCATGTCTCATTACGTCTTTTCGAGCACTCACGAGTCCTCCTTCACTGCAGACATGGCTGTTTTACTCTGGTGTATCCTTACAGACAAGCACCTCAATTTACCAAGACACATTCGGCATGCTATGGGACACGTACAGATTGCGGGCAACTTACCTTTCTCCGCCTTGGTTTCAGATCTCGTCTCAGCAGCCGGAGTCTCCTACAGAGCTGGGGATACCAAAGCCATGATTTCACGAGATGATCAATACGTCCCTAACGGAAAGTATATCAGATCTCGAGCAGCAACTATCAATCGGAGCACAGAACCAGTAGAAGATACCCCTTCTTCTTCCACAACACAAGCGCCTTCAACAAACCAACTGCTCCATCAAATACTTGAGAAGCTAGACCGGCTTGAACGGAAAGGAAAGCAAAGAAAGCACCGCAACAAGCGCAGATTTACATACCTCAAGGAGCTACTTGTTGGTAACCAACCACCTAGAGAAGACCTAGACACCCCGGACTCCACTTCATTTACCACCACAGGGAGCCATGACGGTCCCGATGGTGGAGATACTGCTACCAGTCCCCCTCTGTTCCTGACAGATGGCACCGAGGACGATGCAAAACTTTAAGTGTGGGGAGGTCGGTCAGTACCTGACTTCCGGAGGTAATTTCTTTTTCCTTAAACACCAATAAATAGGATATTTAGTTAGTTTTTCTTTTATTCAGAATAGGATAAATTGCATAGTAATAATTAGTTGCATGCATGTTCTACTTGATTGAAAAATAATAAGTTTCTTTTTAAGACCCTATTTTTGAAAATTTTCACTAATTTAAAATAAATCTTTTGTGTTAAACTTGTTAGAAGTTGTAATTGGAACATAGTTTAAAAAGCTAAGAACGCACAACCCGTGAGATTTTGAGCTTAATTACATGGTTACATTATTTAACCAAAAATATTTTATTCTTGTGTGTTCACTTCTCTATGATTGTAATCTATATTTTGTTTCATCCTATATGTCCAATATTTAATTTATTTATATGCATGCATATGATTGAGGCCATTACTTATTTAGCTCACTTATCCCAAATAAGCTTACCCTTCAATTATCTTTGTTAGCCACTTTGAGCCTTTTAATCCCATTTGTTCTATATTTTACCACATTACTAGCCTTAAGCGGAAAAACAATTAAATATCCCAATTGAATCTTTGGTTAGCTTAAGATAGAAATTGTGTGTTGATTAAGCATGGGAAAATTATGGAAACATGGGTTAATAAAGGAATATATTATGTTCTTACCTTAATAAAATAATGGGAATTTGGGTACCTACTCATGTAAAACTAGAGAAATTGAAAATCTATGTGCATTGATAATGTTTATGTTTATTTTTTGAAAAAAAAATCCAAAAATAATAGTAGTAATTAAGGGGACAAAATTACCCCAATTCTAAATTAAGTAAAGCTCCAATGCACATGTGATGAAAATTAAACGAAAATTAATGCATGAGTATGTAATGTGAAAGTGGGAATTTATGGGTAATTAGGCATGATTCTAGAGTTATATAGAGTGTATGTATGCTAGATAAGAGCTTAGGTTAGTCAAAGATTCAATTTATAGCTCACTTGGCCATATGTATACCCTTACCCTTACCTTGGCCCCATTACAACCCTTAAAAGACCTCATGATGTTTGCATTAATACATTAAATATTGTTGATTGGTTAGGTGAAGAACAAAATTTAGAAAGCAGGATTAGAGAAGGATAGAGTGATTACCCTATACACTTGAGGGACTAGAGTGCACATACACCATCAGTGAGGGTTCAATGCTTAACTCTGTGTTTCCTGCTTTCATGAGCTGTCTTCTTACAATTTTACCTGTTTTTACTATATAATTTGAATTAGTGAAATCTAATTTATATTTGTCTTGAAGAGCTTGTTTCCTTTTTAACCAAGTACTCAAGAATCATATAGTTGCATTCATATATATAGGTTGCATTGCATTGCATTGCATGAGTCTTACCTTTCCCTACTTATTTATTTTATCTCCTTAAGTTAAGCATGAGGATATGCTAATGTTTAAGTGTGGGGAGGTTGATAAACTATTATTTTGTGATTTATATTGTGTTTAATTGAGTGGTTTTATCAAGTCTTTACCTACTTAATCATATAGATTGCATGAATTTTATAATTCCTTCCTAGTATTGTTTATGGTGGAAAACTTGCTTCCTAGAAACCTTTAATTAATACATTTTAACTCTCCTATATACCATTCGATGCCGTGATCCGTGTGTTAAGTGTTTTAGGCTTCACAGGGCAGGAATGACTTGGAGAATGAAGAGAAAGTTTGCAAAAATGGAAGGAACACAAGAAACCAAGGAGATGACCAGCGAACAGTGACGCGAGCGCATGGCCCACGCGAACGCGCAAAATGAAGAAATCGCAGCGACGTGAACGCGTGCCTGACGCAAACGCGTGGATTGAAGTTTGCACGAATGACGCGACCGCATGGATGATGCGAACGCGTGACAAGGAAAATCGCCAAATGACGCGAACGCGTGGACGACGCGTACGCGTGACCTGCGCGATCTGCAAAAATAACAGAATACGCTGGGGGTGATTTCGGGCCGCCTTTTGACCCAGTTTTCGGTCCAGAAACACAGATTAAAGCTAGGGAATGTACAGAAACTAAAGACACACACACCCATAGGCATCCACACACATTCGGATAGATTGAGATTAGGATTACTCTTAGTTTTAGATCTGAATCTAGATTAGCTTTACATTAGTAGTTTGTGCTTTTACTTTTGGATTTTTGGATGCTGAAGAATCATTACCTCCGCGAAGACATCACTTTAGTTTGTTTCCTTATTCCTTTACTTTTTCATTGCTCATTAACCCTATTCAAATAAGTATGTTGCATTTTGAATTTATTAATATATAGAGTTACTTTTATTTTAATTAATTTTAATTTTATATTTTATATTATTTTATTATGTCTTCTTATATTTTTACGAATATCAATTCCATGTCAATGGAGTAAATTCTCTACTTGACATGGGGGTTGATTAAGAGGAGACACTTGAGTTGGAATGCTCAAAGTGCTTAGTTAAAATTGAACATTGTTGGCTAATTCTATATCTACTAACGTTAGACCTTCCCAAGGGAAAGGACTAGGATCTGCGGATAAGAATCAGTCCATCACTTGACTTTCCTTTATTCAGTAAAGGTTAACTAAGTGAGAACAATGAACTCTTCACACTACACTTGAGAAGATTCCAACAAGGATAGAACTTCCGATTAATCAACTCCTCAGTCAAGGCTTTTTATATTAATAATAATTCTTAGTTCTATTGATTTAATTTACCATTATTTTAATTGCTCATTATCCAATTCAAACCTTCTGGAAAATTTCTAATTAATAAATTAGCACTCTTTTCTGCAACTCGTTGGGAGACGACCTGGGACTCATACTCCCAGTATTTTAATTATAATTTTTTGTGACAACCCTTTTTAAATTGGTGAGGCATACTTTAGCTGGTTAAGAGCTATACTTGCAACGCATTTCGTATTTTGATTCTCTTAATTGGTTCACTTCTGTCACGCATCAATGAGCATGTTTTAAGTTTGATTCATTTAGAAAAGAATGAATTATGTTTTGAATTGGAACTATTGATGGACGGAATGGGAGGTGTGATAATGAAGGATAAGGATTGAATATGATTGATGTATAATGATGAATGAGAAGCGATTGAAAATGATGTGGATGTTGATGAATTATAATTGAATTATTTATATGGCTTATGAATTTGAATAATCTAAGATACGAGATTCCCTGGATAAAGTGCCGTGGCTTGCCACCACGTGTACCAGGTTGAAAACTCGATACTCTGTTGACCCTTTGACGTAAGTGTGACCGGGCACTATATAAATTCCCGGGAATGTTACCCCCATTGAGTAATATTGATTATTTGAGAAAAATCTATGCATAGACTCTTGGGGATGCACGTCGGGGGACAGTCTAAGGACAATTCAGACTTGTCGGGTTGGCTGGATAACCGATAGATGAGCCTCATCAGCCATAGGACAGGCATGCATCATATGCATATTACTCGAATTACTTGCTTGTGCTTTAACTGGGTGTGCCTAAATGTACTTGCCATGTTAAATGTGTATTTGTTACCTGCAGTATTTGTAACCTTCTTGTGCTTGCCTTTATCTGTTTATCTGTCTATGAAATGCATGATGGAGTTGGAGGTATGGAGAAATGGCAGAATGGGATTTAGATGTAAGGTTAAGTTAAGTTAGGTTTAAATATCCTTAGTAAACCACCTTTTATGCCTTCTGTTTAATACTTTAAACTCTATAATCTGAGTGTCGGCATTCTAGGATTTTCTCTGGCATTCCCAAGACCTTATATCTTATGTGTGTGGCACCTTTACCATACTGAGAACCTCCGGTTCTCATTCCATACTATATTATTGTTTTTCAGATGCAGATCGGGAGGCATCTCGTTAGGCGTCTAGACTCTTAAAGCGGAGAGGTTACTGGATAGTATTGTTGTATAGTTTTGTTGTACAGTGATGTATATATATGTACTTAGCTTTCTCTCCACATAATCCTTTTTGATCCTCTTAGAGGTTTATGAAGAGCCAGGATTGTGTATATGTACTTTTGGGTTTTGGATATGTATGTATATATGTGTAAATATTTTCCAGCCAGTCTTGACTTCGCAGGCTGAGTTAGGAGCTTGTTATTTTGTATCTTTGGCACTCTATTCCTACTTCTGTTATCTTATGTTTGATAGTTATAGTTTTCTTAGCACGCAAGTTAACTCGTTCCTTGAGCGTTGCGCTTTTATCTCGCGATTTTATTTTCCCTAATCTTCAAGGCTCCTAGCATATTATAATTCTTCTGCTATTATATGTACTCATTTTATTTTAGAGGTCGTAATACCACACCACCTTTGTTTTACGACTTAAGCGTAAAGTTTAGTGTGGTAGGGTGTTACATTGCTTCAGGGTTTAACGGAATAGAGCACTGATGTAATCCCTTTTCTGCTGTCGCCATTGTGGTGTTCCTCACAGTTGGAGCTCGCGCCTTGTTCTGATGTGCTCCGTTGTTGTTCTTCTTCTCGTGCTGTGCTGAAACGTTTAGTGTGCTCAGTTCGGCGTTCTGAAACCTTTGATGTGTATCGTTACAAGGGAGAACCCGCAGTGAAATTGCAACCATATGTAATTGAAGGGTTCAGCGAACACTGTGACGATGAATTCTGTGACTTTGGGTCACCTACAAACACAATGACATGAAAACAAGGAAGCTTCAAAGAATTAGCTGAGGAACAATTACAGCAATACATGAAAAATTGGGCCAGTCACAGCAAGCAGTAGAGCAGATGGGAGTGGGGTAGCACAGCAACCTATGGTAAATTTGAAGGTAGGAATTGACACCATGGTTGAAGCAGGAGCAGTGTGTGAGTGAAAATTTTGGATGGATGACAATCGAAGGAGATCGTCGACCAAAGCAGGGAAGCGTTAAGCGATAGGCGGACTCCGTCATCCTCTCCGAAAGATCTTCTTATGGAGGTGTCGCTAGTGGAGAGACCTATTCGAACCAGCTCAACGGCATCAAGTCTTGACTCCAGACCTGATCGCGCCGGCAGCGGAAGCGTGGACGGCTGAATGCGGTCAACGCAGGATACGAGACGAATCTACGACTTTGATCGGAGTCGGTTTTTAGATGTGAACTTCTGCCACGACACCACGACGGCGACTGTATTCCTCTCCCTGCAACCTAGGGCTTCGCTTTTGGGAACAAGATCTTACTCAATACTTCACCCTCCATGGATGCAGCCGGACTGCGTTTCTCTTTTTTTTTCCTCTCATTCACAAAATTAAAAAAAAAAAACATCCGTCTTCTTTGGATACCTAATTTTTGTTGTTGTCAAAATCCATTTCAATAAGTTCATCACCAGATACTCCAATCAAATAATCTTGACTTATGGCTCAGCCACTTCTAACATAAAGCACGAGACAAGTCCTACAACAAAATAGCCAAGTGTCAATTTCATACTCATTTAAAGAAAAAATCTATAAATTTCTGTATCAATTTGAATATGTACCATAGATTGACCTTTATTTAATATTGATTGCAGTTTAATTTCTTTTAAGTGCTTTATCCTCAATTTTTATCATTCTTTTTCGCATAAAAATTTTCCGAAGGTATCTCATCCTTTGTAGAACTCCTGTGTGTTCACTATCCCTAATTTGAGAGAGCATCAGCACAGCCACCCTTCACAGCTTCACTAAT
This sequence comes from Arachis hypogaea, assembly GCF_003086295.3. Taxonomy (NCBI): domain Eukaryota; kingdom Viridiplantae; phylum Streptophyta; class Magnoliopsida; order Fabales; family Fabaceae; genus Arachis; species Arachis hypogaea. The sequence continues at coordinate 112,469,928 of NC_092052.1, read as the reverse complement.
CTTTTCTGTTCACCTCTCCACCCTCCTTCCTTTTTCTCGCCGGACTCCATCTCTCGGCCTTCATTTCGTGACTCGCCGTCAGTTCTTCCGTTAGAGACAGACAAATGGCATCAACGGCGACAACACAGGGACCGGGGCCAGGTGCGAAGAGGCGGGACGGCGGTTCATCAATGAGCGAGAGGAAGAGAGAGGAGGAGCAGCTGATAGTGACGCCGCTGGGAGCGGGGAACGAAGTAGGGCGGTCGTGCGTTTACATGAGCTACAAAGGAAAGACCATCCTCTTCGATTGCGGCATCCACCCTGCCTACTACGGCATGGCGGCTCTCCCTTACTTCGACGAGATCGATCCCTCAACCGTCGACGTCCTCCTCATCACTCACTTCCATCTCGACCACGCCGCCTCCTTGCCTTACTTCCTTCAGAAGACCACCTTCCGCGGCCGCGTCTTCATGACCTACGCCACCAAAGCTATCTACAAGCTCCTCCTCTCCGATTATGTCAAGGTCAGCAAGGTCTCCGTTGAGGACATGCTCTACGACGAGCACGACATCAACCGCTCCATGGATAAAATCGAGGTCATTATTATTACTAAATTTCTCAATTAGGGTTTTCGCTTTGTTTTGTTTCGATTTGATTGGTTTGCACTTTCTAGCGTTACTTTGTTTCTGGACAACATTGAATAGAGAAGTATACGAACCAACTTTTAGTTACCCAACATTTGCCCATTTTTTTTTTAATTCTAAAAATTTTCAACTTTTTGGAGGATTTAGAGTTCAGGGTTCATAATTTAAGGTTTAAGATTAAGATTTTATGATTTAGGGTCTAGAATGTAAAATAAACGAAATAGTTTTTAAAAAGTTGACTGGCCGAAAAATGTTGGTTCCCTGGCATTACTCAATTGAGCATGTTAGCTCTAACAATAATTAGCAACTGCAGGTTATTGATTTCCATCAAACTATAGAAGTGAACGGTATTCGATTCTGGTGTTATACTGCAGGCCATGTACTTGGTGCTGCTATGTTCATGGTGGACATTGCTGGAGTCCGAGTGCTTTACACCGGAGACTATTCACGGGAGGAAGACCGGCATCTTCGAGCTGCCGAGACCCCCCAGTTCTCCCCAGATATATGCATTATAGAGTCCACATATGGTGTGCAGCACCATCAGCCTCGGCACACACGAGAGAAACGCTTCACTGATGTTATCCATTCCACCATTTCTCAAGGAGGTCGTGTGTTGATTCCGGCATTTGCCCTTGGTCGTGCACAGGAGCTCCTCCTTATCCTTGATGAATATTGGGCGAATCACCCGGAGCTCCAGAATATACCCATCTATTATGCTTCTCCTCTTGCAAAAAAATGCCTGACTGTGTATGAGACATACACCCTTTCCATGAATGATAGGATCAAGAATGCAAAGTCGAATCCATTTGCTTTCAAATACATATCGGCTTTGAGCAGCATTGAAGTCTTCAAAGATATAGGACCATCTGTGGTGATGGCAAGCCCTAGTGGTCTTCAGAGTGGGTTGTCAAGGCAATTATTCGATATGTGGTGCTCTGATAAGAAAAATTCTTGCATTATACCGGGGTATGTGGTTGAAGGGACATTGGCAAAAACCATCATCAGTGAACCCAAAGAGGTCACTCTCATGAATGGGCTTACTGCACCTCTCAACATGCAGGTGCACTACATTTCCTTTTCGGCTCATGCTGATTCTGCTCAAACAAGTGCATTCTTAGAAGAGCTCAATCCTCCTAACATAATTCTTGTTCATGGGGAAGCTAATGAGATGGGAAGGCTCAAACAGAAGCTCATGAGTCAATTTGCTGATCGGAACACTAAGATTCTTACTCCAAAAAACTGTCAATCTGTTGAGATGTATTTCAATTCGCAGAAAATGGCAAAAACCATTGGCAAGCTTGCTGAAAAAACGCCCGAAGCCGGTGAAACTGTTAGTGGTCTGCTAGTGAAAAAAGGCTTTGCATATCAGATAATGGCACCTGATGATCTCCATGTCTTCTCACAGTTATCAACAGCAAGCATTGCTCAGAGGATCACCATCCCTTATTCAGGTGCCTTTAGTATTATACAGCATAGACTAAAACAGATATATGAGAGTGTGGAGTCCTCTGTGGATGAAGAATCTGGAGTTCCAACATTGCAAGTCCATGAGTGTGTGACGGTGAAGCATGAGTCCGAGAAGCATGTTTCCCTGCATTGGTCATCCGATCCCATCAGTGACATGGTATCAGACTCCATTGTTGCTCTAATTTTAAACATCAGTCGCGATGCCCCAAAAATAATAGACGATTCAGATGCCATAAAAATTGTAGAAGAGAATGAGAAGAAAGCAGAGAAGGTTATGCATGCACTTCTTGTCTCGCTCTTTGGAGATGTAAAGATTGGAGAAAATGGGAAGTTGGTGATTAACATTGATGGCAATGTGGCAGAGCTCAATAAAGAAAGTGGAGAAGTTGAGAGTGAAAATGAAGGCCTTAAGGAAAGAGTTAAAACCGCATTTCGGCGGATTCAAAGTTCTGTGAAGCCGATTCCTCCTTCTGCAGCGTAGTTCATTCCTCTTGTTGTAGCATGACTAACAGGAACTTAGACTCACCGTTATTTGCTGTTATTTTGCGGAACTGAAGAATGTCAAATGTTTAATCATTACCTCTAAATTTATTTTGTTATTTTGTCCTTGTCTCTTTGCTGCTTCGCTAATCGCTATGATACTTGGATTTAGTTGAACTTTTTGTTTGCATATTTTAAATTTGATTGAGCCTCGTGCGGTTCCCTTCGTTGAGTGATATTGAATTGGTTACCAACTTGCATAGAAACATAATTTGCAGTATAGACATAGCTTTTTGAAATGAGTTTTGGCTGAAAAAATTATTTTAATTTTTGTGAATAATTAAGGTGGGGAATAGTCACTTTCATGTTGACTTTTTGGAAATTCTGATTAAATTTAAAGCTACTACACTTGTATATATACCGTACAGTTCACATACTGTATACAACTCGCTGCTATAAATAGCATCATTTTTTTTCCATAAAATAATCACCTTATATACCATCTTAGCTGATACTTTGTTTTAAGAAATGTAAAGTATTTTGAAGTTCCACACAGCATCATCATCCCAAAAATCTAGTAACTATATATTCTGCAATTGCTAAACCCGACGTTAAACCGGGTGACTCGATTCCAAAAAGATTAACAAGACCAGGTATTCCGTGAATATTCTCCCCCTGCATAAAAGAGAGAAATCAATTAAGCCAGAATGCTAAAAATTTTGTTCAAATGTGGAAAATGCCCTCAACCTCGTGTACTGGTGTACATTACATCACAACAGTGAGTAACTAATTAGAGTAACAATGCATGCATGCACTAACCCACAAGCAGCTCAATCATTATGTTTAGTTTGTAGAAAAATGAAGAGAAGGAAAAATCGAAGCTGAATTGCTTAAGTTCAATAATTTGAGAATAATCATATACACCCATCAGTACTATACATTGATCAATGGGAATTACACTCTATTATTGTCAATGTCATATTCTTATCATTCCTGATACCATCCATAATCACATCCTACAATTACATTAGACACGTGTGTCAATTTGACACTTTCAAATCCTAAACTCTATAAAGATACATTGGGAAACATACAAATGCTGAATATGACAATAACGACAACACAATTTTACTGTCAACGATATAAGTCATTTTATCAGTTTGCCTTCTAGAGATGGTGAGTTTAAAACAATATACAATATACTATAAATACAAAATATGAGCAAGAAATTTCTTGATGGTACTGGTATTTAGCAAAATGTTAAATGGATACTAGCAATACATGAATTAAAGAGGACAGAAATCTTTTATGAAATGGTTTATGCAAATGATAGTTTTTGGACACTGATACCAATGAAAGTCCTTCCCAAACAAATTCTGGCATATGAACTTCAGCCAAAAGATATTAACCTTAAAGTGGCATAAGTCAATGGGCTAATTTGGGGTTTACAAAATAGCCATAAGTAGCACGAGGTAAACTGCATGTATCTAATGGGAGAAATGTAACATTGAACTATAAAATCACACAGAATATGATATCTCTGTTTGCAAACTTTGAGTCAGATTGGTCAACAGAAAGGAAGGGGCAAAGAAGAGTCTTAGACATAACCTGTACTACAAAATCAACAGGTGGCTGGCCAGGTCCTGAAAGTTTTGGTCGGATCCCTGAATATCCTGGCTCAAGAGACCCATCCTTTAGATTTGGGTAGTACTTTCTTATCTCCAGATAAAACTGCTCAGCGCGATTTGCATGTACTGAATAATCAAACCTAGCATCAATGTTTGCTTAAGTAAGCACCGAATCAATTTATTTATTTTATTTATTTTTATGCACGCATAAAAAAACATACCACGAAAGAAATGACAAAAATGAACTGAGTTTTATGACAAGAAGTTTCCTATTTACTAATAAGACCCATTATCCGGAAAGAAATTAGAGCACAACAATCAATATGAAAACATAATTTATGGAGTGAAGAGAAGCACTAGAGTAAACTAGAGCAACATTGTCTTGAAACACAAAAGTTGCATCTGGAAATTGTTTCTAGGGTATAAATACAGAGACAGTCAGTACACAGGCCTAGACATGTACAAAAAATAGCAAAGTCTTTCTTTCCTGGCATCTTGGAGCAGAGAAAATTTCTGTATTTTTGTCCCCCAAAAAATGGGGATATTGGAGACAGGACATTAAGACAAATTTCACATTTTTGTCCCTATTTCTATCTCCATTTTTGCGGTCTCAAGTGTCTCTATACATGTGTCCCAGATACAATTCATAAACACTACTGAAAAACACAAACCCATACTAAATGGTACAATAAATCCAAGCTGGACATTAGTTTCATTGATAGGGGCAAAAATTGACAGACAAAGCCCATAAAATGTTGCTGTAGTGGAGTGTGAAAACCCAAAAAAGAAGAAAGTGCACGATGTACATGGTAATGAACAGAAAACCGTATCAATGATTCACTACAGATACAACCAACATATGGAATGAAGTACCCCTGAACCATGAGATGTTACTGAAAGCATGCACCAGTAGGACAACATATGAAATATGTGTAGATCAACATTTATAAACAACTAATTGTAAACCATGGAATGGAACCATCTCATACAAAAGAGTAGACATGGCCAAGGATAATAAGAAGTGGGAAATGTATGACATAGACTAGATACCAGAAGTAGTCAAAAGCAAGCAAATGAAAGGGCATTAAGAAGTACTTATTCAGAAAACTTGAGATATCATCAATGCTGTCAATCCATTCAACATCCGGACCAAACTTGACCTGACCATTCAAGTCGAGAGTAACATGCATGCCAAGGCCACCATCCTCCGGTATAGGATGTATTAAATGTTCGAACGGAGTGGTTTTAGTGTTAGATAATGTGAAGTAGCAACCACGTGCATAGTAGGCTGAAGGAATAACTTCACTTGGCAAGCCAGTAAATCTTTTCGCTAGTGCGGGGGCACTAAGGCCTGCAGAGTTCACTACAAGGTTTGGAACTAGCACTAGATCCGGGTTCAGAGCTGTTGATGTCCCATTCCATTCTTTAAGGCTATTGGTTTCTGATACATGAACACAAATCTGATTTCCTTCAAGATGGCCACCAATGACTGCTGAATTATATGTGAAGGTTGTTCTGTGACTTTCGGCTTCCCCCTGGACCAGCATGTGTTTTTATTCCTGAGAATGTACAATTTAAACTCAAAATAGAGAAACTGATTAATTACGAAAGATTGAATTCAAAATTTAAGAAGCTACAAATGTGTACCACTAGAGCAAGCATTAAAGAATGGGAGTCAACAATCCCAGAGACAGGTGATAATACTGCTTTCACACATTGCAACTCTGGTTCCATTTTCATGGCCTCAATCCCGTCTATCATCCTCAAACTATCAATCCCATTTTGAATTCCATGGTTTAGAATGTCGTTTAGCTTTGGAATCTCTGAAGACCGAGTAGCCACTATAAGTTTACGAATTTGTTTATGTGGAATTTCGTGTTTTGTGCAGTAATCATATAACATATCTCTTCCCCTTGAACAAAAAATCGCCTGCAAAAATGGCCAACACAAACAGGTATACAACATTATATTCTACGCAATGGCCAATGAAAGCATTAACCAAACATCACACAGCGTGAACCTTCACTTTGGGTTAATAGTTTAAGACAAACAAAGGGTGCACTTCAACTTGGTCTTTCAAATTTCAATTGAAACACATTAGTAGTTAATTTCAATTCACGTGTAAACTTTGAGAAACCAAATCGATAAATGATTTACCTAATAAGGAAGAGTGACTTGCCTTCAAGGAATTGCGAGGGTAATAGATTCCAGCGTGGATAACTTCACTGTTTCGAGAACTGGTGGCTGTGCCAAAAGTTGAATCCGATTCAACAACGAAAACCTCTCTGCCCTTGAGTGCCAGTGCTCTTGCGATCGCTATGCCCACAACGCCAGCACCTATGACCAAGCAATCCACTTTCTCCCTTGGGACAGAGTACGAAGTTGTTGTGGCGGTTTGGGTGCTGCTCATCATGCTTCTCATCACGGTGAAATTGCTCGGTGAATGTAAATATTTCCATTTGAAACGAGCGTCCCTTCTTCTTGATGATGACGACGCAAATCCTTTCAAGCTTCTTCTGAAGCTTTGAAATGTTCGCTTCAGCATCGTTCTCCCTACAATTGGGATCGATGCAGGGTGAAAGTGGCACTGTGGCAGACTGGCAGGGCCAAAGCCCAAACTAGAATAAAAAGTAAATATGTTTAAAAAATAAAAAAGATATATACTCAACTGCAATTTTCTTGGCCTAAGTTGATGCTCAGTTACCAATTTGAGTTAGGTCAAATGGTAGTTGAGTGTATAAGTTCAAATCTTGCTTTGTGGGTATAGTAATTTATTAGCTAATAGTAAATTTTTTAATCAAAATTTTAATTCATAATAGAATAGTTTTTAACCTGAATTCAAAATTGATAATTAATTAATAACTAATTGTTAAAAACAGTTAAATAATTTTGTGTATTTGACTAAAGAAAAATATTATTTTTAGTCAACCTTTAAATTTAATATTTTATTATTTTAATTTTTTAATTAATCATATTTCCTATTTTTAAGGAACCACTCTTATTTTAAACTTTATCAATTAAAGAATCTCTAATTTCTTATTACTATAATAAGTATTTTCTTTATTTTTTTTTTCTCTTTTTTGTAACGTCATCATCATCAATCTCTCGTTAACACTCTTTGTTTCTCTCTCGTATAGACCATATTGTTTTCTCATATAGTAAAATTCTCTGCTTAAAATAAAAAAAAAAACTCATGTAAGTATTTTATCTACACATCCAAAACTAGAATATCATTATAAACTTAGTTGATCCAATTAAACACAAACACATTTAAAATTATGTTGCCTTTGATTATTCAGAAAAAAAAAACAAGATCAACATAAACACATTCAAAATTATGTTACCTTTTATTAATCGAGAGAAAAATAAAAAATAATATAAACACATCTAAAATTATGTTGTCTTTCATTAATTGAAAAAAATAAAAAAAGAAAGAGGAGACAAACCACTATAAATAATGCAGAATAATGAACAAAAATTATCTACACATCCAAAACTAGAATGTCATTATTCTTTCACGACAGTTTGATTACAAACACAGTTGGCTCCAATTAAACACATAAATACATCTAAAATTATGCAATTTTTCAGTAACCAGAATTTAAAAAAACAACAATATAAACACATTTAAAATTATACGGCCTTTCATTTACCAGATTAAAAAAACAACGACATAAACACATCCAAAATTATACTTTAATTAATCAGAAAAAAAGCAAGAACAATATAAACACATCTAAAATTATGATGCCTTTTATTAATCAAGAAAAAAAAAGCTAGCCACATCCAAATATCTGATGAGTGTTTCCGGTGCGGGGGAGTGGCGTGGAAGAGGAAGGCAGCCCGACTGAGAAGCGGCATGGAAGAGGAAGGCGGCACGACAGAGCTGCGCAGGGGGAGTAGCGCGACGTGACGGAGCTGCACAGGGGGAGGAGCGCGGTGTGCGAGAGCTGCGCAGGGGTAGGAGATCGACGCAGGAGGAGGAGAGTGCAGGCAGAGATCGGCGACGGCAACGACGAAGATGAACTTGGAAAGAGAGGAATGCGACGTTGTAGATGAGCGTCGAGGTGGAGGAAGGCAGCGTCGAGGATGAGGGCGGAGGAGGATGGTGGCGCAAACGAACAGCGGCGGAGGATGAATTCTCTGGGTTTTCAAAGTACACCGTTGAGTTTTGGATGTGCACTTCTGGGTTTTGGATGTGGGGTAAATGTGACTTCTCTACTTCTATGAGGGTTTTGAATGGGCTTAGTTAATAATGAGATGGTTTAAGGTTTATTTTATAATTTTAAAATTAAAATTTTGAATTTTGAATAATTTGATTTTTAGATGTGTATTTAAATTATAATATATTAATAATTAAATATATTAAATCTGAAACAGAAATTTAAAATTTAAAAATTAAATTTTAGTTTTATTTAGTTTGTATTTTAAATTGTATTTAATTTTAAAAGGATACTAAATTTATTCACAATTTTTAATTGTATTTATTTTATTTTTTTAAATTATTGTAATAAAATGCTGAATATTATACCATTTTTAAAGGATATTGTTCCTACCCTGACCCAACGCTATGGCCCAGGTCCAAATACACCAAAAGGCCCAATCCAAAGATTGGCCTTCGTTATCCACCGACCTCTTCAGAATAGGTCGGACTCAACACAGACTTCTTTTCAAAGAAGTCGGGCTCAAGAGATAGCTGGCAGATAACACTTATTCAAATAAGTAACTGTCCCTAAAATCTCTCAACCCACTTCTAGAAGTCATATCCCAACAATCCCTAGATAAAAGGGACGGTTATCCACCAATAGTGGATCCACTCCAACGGTGGTTATTGGCACATCACCTATAAATACACTGACACCCCTCAAGTATCTCTAAGTTCCAATACATTCTAAACCTGCTTAACCCCATGCTGACTTAGGTATCGAAGTGTCTTTGCAGGTACCACCCCCCATTCTTTCACATACACAACTCGGACAGCGGCTCCCAGACGTAAACCAAGTTGGAGACCACCCTCCTCTTGCGTTTTGACCTCACAAACAAGCTCAACCACCATCCGGTTCTAGGTAAGCCCCGGAACATTGGCGCCGTTGCCGGGGACCTGGAGCTCAACCCTTGATAATGGTGGATGATCAACAAGATGGTCAGACAACCACTCGACAGGAATAAGAGGCAAGCATATTAAAAAGAAACTGGAATACAATTTCTATGGATACCAGAAATCCTGTAAAAACTTCTCCCAATGGGTAGAGGATATCAAATAGGGATGATGATTCTACTTCTACAGTTAAATTGGATTAAATATACCAAATAGCAGAGACGAGGATAATGCACTCGTAGACACCAACCATGGTGGATGGGAAGCTACAAATTCATCACCGTCATAAAAAAAAGGGGAAAAAGGGAAACGTGATTGATCCCAACCTCTTCATGGAATATAATGGACAACGACATCTGTGCTGACTTACAACCTCGGAAAAATCATGATACCCACTCATGGTAATGAAGCAGTTGCATGTTCCAACTACACATCTTTTATCAATAAATAAAAATATCTCATAGTGGTCAGTAATTGAAGAAGGAATGGAAAATATTTTTTATATAAATAATGAAACCTTTCTTCCCAATTTATACCATCAAAATAGATGGCATTTAGAAAGAAAGCACACGACAACCAAAATAAAGGAAAAGAAAGCATCATCCCAAGGTTATTGTAGAAAGCAAACCAAGACGAAATTGAAAGCCAACTGAATAAAAGAATTTTCAATTCATAAATTTCAATTGGCAAAAGAAGATACGTGAAAAAAAAGGGATAAACAAAAGTCCTACTACTCCAGCAGAAGAAGCAACTAGTCTGATTAAAGACTTAATGGCAGAATCTACAAAAAAATGGAGATCCCTTGAAAAACGAGTTAGAACGACGAAGAAAATCGAGAGCCAACTCTGAAAAGAGCTTCACAACAGAAGAGAAATTAAAGATAAACTAAGAAAACTGGAATCCGAGCCAAGAAAAAAAAAGTCAGGATGACAAAGACTTAGTCTTCATTAGAGGGGACGATCTTTTCTCTAAAGAGGTCATGCGTGCAAAGGTTCCAAGAAATTTCCAACGTAGATTCCTATGTTGGACCTACTGATCCACATAGCCATCTCAACAATTTCAAAGAAATCTCCAGATCGGAAAATACTGTACAAATTCTGACCTCTTTTAGAACTCAGAGAAAAATCTGACTTCCTTTAGAGCCGACAAGGGAAAAAAATCCGACCTCTTTTTGGAGTTTGTGAAAAAATCTAACCTCTTTCATGATCAACTCTACAATGAGGTCGAAAACCTCAAAGATTATCAAAAAGAAATTCCAACTTCTTTTAAAGATCAGAGTCTACAATGAGGTCGAAAACCTCCAAGCTTAGAAAGAAAATCCAACCTCTTTCCAAGTTTAAAAAGAAAAATTCGACCTCTTCTAAGGATCCAAGCTTATGAAGATAATCTGACCTCTTCTAAGGATTCAAGTCTACAAATGAAAATCCGACTTCTTTTAGAGTTTACGAAGAAAATCCGACCTCTTTTAAGGGTCAGACTATAATGAGGTTTAAAATCTCTGAACTTGCAAAGAAAAATCCGATCTCTTTAAGAGCTCACAAAGAAAAATCTGACCTCTTTTAAAGGTCAGACTTTATAACAAGGTTGGATAAGCTTAGAACTTACAAAGAAAAGTCCGACCTCTTTCTCAAGGTATGACTTCAAGAGCCAGATCCCAAGCATAAATGGCCATAAAGAGGTCATACGAAGAAATTTCTCAACTGGCAACCTCGTCTTGATCCAAAATGACATCGGGCCAAAATCGAACGAAGAAAAGCCAACACCAAAATGAAAAGATCCCAACAAAGTCACTTAAGACTTGGAAAAGAACTACTAAACCATACTCGAAAACAATCTACCTAGATTGTGCCATGTCTACAACAAAAAGGATACTACAGCTAGAAAGTGCACCTTACTTCCTAAATGCACACTTTTTCTGACTTGAAGTGACAAGATCTAAAGTGGTGTAAGAAGTTATAAATACAAATCGTGGTCTGACCTCATTAAGCCACTTGTACTAAAACAAGCTGGCAAGGGGCAAACCTACAACGAATCGCAAAAATAACTTGAGGATAGCGTGATGATAATCAAACATTAACACGAAGAGAATGTAAACCCAACCTCACAACAATTTGTTTAAAACAAATTGAAAAAAGATGGTGATTTGTAAGAATGCCTCCTCAAGTCAAGAGATAAGTATTCGGCCTTACTAGGTTGACACAACAAGTATAAAACAAGTTATCCGACCTCCTATAAAGAGAGTCCAAAATAACTTGTAAAAATTACATAGCAACAAATAGTAAGATTCAAAAATGGCATAACTGAATGCTCGAGTCCGACTTCATGAAGCTCGACCTCGAGTAGGGGCACTGGCTTATTATGAGAGCCAAGTCCAAAATTATTAAAAACCAAAGACAACATTCTACAATGATATCAGAGCATGAAAGAAAAGCTTGACCTCCTTCTAGAAATTCGAGAGCAAACTCGGATAAGAAAAGAGCTTTTGAGACAAAGGATGGCTACGAGATTCGCCGCAAAAGACCTCATCTTGATAAGAAATAATATCAGGCTACTGAGTTCGGGCGAAGGAAAGCTGACAACAAAAAGGACAGGACCCTACAATATTATTGAAGTCTTAGGAAAGGGCAACTACAAAGTGTCTAACCTCAAGGGTGAAAAACTGCCAAGGTCGCGACACACCTCCAATATAAGGAGATACTATAATTTCTTATGGAAATTGATTTTCTACAATTAACACACACCAATTGAAGCTCGATAAACCGTGAAAATCACAGGCCGATCATATAGAAATCGCCTGGATAAAGCGACGAGGAACCAATTGGTGGAAAGAAGTTACATACGCGAATTGGAAAGAAAACACCTCGAAATAGCTCGGGCCAAACAGGTTGAAAAAGTTGTGTTTAGAACAATTCGCAAAAGTAACTTAACTAAATATGCCCTTCGAGGCGTAAATACGATCTAACAACTCGACCCATACGGGTAACAAATGAATCGTACAAAATCTCAAGCCCACGATCTCATCTCTACAAGTTCTAAAAATAAATGGCCTAGTTGTATAAAATGGAACAATTTCACAAAAACAAGTTGTTCAAAGAAAACTTGTTCTAGCATTCACAACAACATAAGGACAACTCGGATTAAACAAGTTGTGCCAGTCAACCATATTTTCAATGAAATTGTGTCAAGCAGAAGTCATGTCTATCTAAAAGCAAAGCTTTAAAAGTGATTTGTATCAAAACAAATCATTAAAGCAAAGCATTAAAAAGTGATTTGTATCAAAATGAATCACTAAAGTAAAATAAAAACAAAAATTCTTCGACCAAATGATTCGTATAGAAACGAGTTAAAAAGGAAAGAAAGGATTATAAACGTTTTTTAACAAAATCGAAACGTAAAAACTATCCTCCAAAACAACTTGGGTAAAATGAGTTGTATCATACACAAGGATGAAAACCTTGTAAAAACTAGAAAGGGAAGGGAATAAGCATATAATCCCTTCACCTAAGGCGCCAATTTATGCTCGACAAAGCGCAAAAATCACGAGCTGACCTTTTCAATGGTCGCTCGGATAAAGCGACAAGGTACAAATTGGTGTCCAATGGTTATAATACGGCTTGATGATTTAAAACAATTCAAGCTCATGAGTTGAATAAAATCGAGTAAAAAATAACCATATAATCTAAGCAATTTGTATTAAAACAAATCGTGCAAAACAACTTGATGTATAACTAGTTGTGCTTCAAAAGAGTGACTTGTATAAAAAATAAGTCACCTAACTTGAAATGAACGAGTTGAACAAAACATTGAAAGGCTTCATTCAAAAATCCTTTCTGCTTGATTGCTCAAGTCCGACTTCATAAAGCTCGACCTCGAGCAGGGGCACAATGGATAAAGCAACGAAGTCCGATGGTTATAAAGATGATCTGATACTTTAAAATGACTCAAAATAAACAAGTTGTACTTGAAACAAGTTGTGAAGTCCTAAAAACAGTTTGAATTTAAACGAGTTGTATGAAATTAGATCAAGAAATAGCCACGTTTTAATTAAACTATTTGAAATGAAACAAATCGTAAGACCTTAAAACTACTCGCATCGAACGAGCTAGATGAGGTTATACTCATAAATAATTACGATTTTTGAAATAAACGATTTGTATGAAAACAAGTCGTAAGAAATCAGAATAAGTTTCTGTTCCGAGGGTTACCTGAAACTGCAGGTCGATCTCGGATGAGATCTTCTGTATCGGTCAGAGTTGACGTGTCCGGCTGGTGGATGGCGACCGGAGCTGTCGCACCCGATTTATTGGCTGGCTGTGCTGCTGATCCTTTGTCACCAGAGGGGGGTGGTACCTGCAAGGGACTCCGATGCTTAAGTTAGCAAGGGTATTAAGCAGGTTTTTAGTAGAATCAGAGCATGAGTTATACCTGGGTGCTCCAGTGTATTTATAGTAGTGTGGAGTGACCTTTTTAGATAAGATAAGTTAGTTATCTTATCTTATCTTATCTTATCTTTGGGCGAGGTCAGCTTATCTTCAAGGGAACCGCCCTTCTCTCTGTAGGCTTGGGCTGCCTTAGGATTTGGGTCGTGTTCCTTGATTTTGGGCCCCTCTTTGGGCTTTCCTGTCGTTTTGGCCGAGCTCTTTGAGAAGAGGTCGGATAGTCTGACCTGAAGAGGTCGGTCGCCTTGTTACTGAACATCCCGGGTCGGATAGCTCGACCCAGGGTATGAACAGTGCCCCTGCTCGAGCTCGGTCTTTCTTTTTGACGTTGAGTCCTAGTTCTTAGGACTTCGATCCTTCTCTGGTGAAGCCGAATTCGAGCATCTTGTCGAATTCATCTTTGAAGCGTTCTCATTTTTGAATATGGAACGTTTTCTTTTGCTTCTTAAAAGCGCGCGCTTTTGCATTAGCGCTCTTAGCCTTCGGAATATGCAAGGGGTTTAATATCCTCATTAATTGGTTTTTAATTACCCCGTTTCTTTCAGCCTCATTATTTTGAATTTCACACAAAAAAATGGTTTCTCTTCTCCGTAATTTCCCCTTTCTTTCTCTCTTTCTGTTTTTCTGAAGTTTACGGTTTTCGTATTTCTCCCCTGTGCCGTATTCTTGGCGATCATTAGTGCTTTCCTTGCTGTGAAAGGGTGACTCTGAATTCCATCTTCCATTTTCTACTTCTGTGAGGTTTTCTGCTCGAGAGGTGGCTCTAATGCCTGTCTCTTCTACTCTCAGCTTTTTTCCAGAGTTTTCTGCCACTTTCCAGGTTAGTTCTTTCTTACTTTCTTCGTCGCTTGCATTGTGCCTTTTTTTACTTTAGAAAGTTTGAATCTTTTTGTATTGTCGTGCATCTGCTTGCTTATTGTCATTTATTTTTCTTCTTCTGTGATCTGCACGAACCCACTTGCTTTTTCGAAAGGTTGCTCCTTTGATGTTTTGTTGACAAATTTTGCAAAAGATAACTTCTATTTTTTATTATTCTTGAAAAAGGTTGTGTCTTCGATGACTTCCTCTTGAGCTGTTTATTTGGTTGCTTTGTTTGTTGACTAAACTGGGACTGTGGGTCTGGAGGGTAGTTTATTCTGATGGTTTTACCCGTGCCTCATGGATTTTTATTCAAAGTGTCGTTTTAGTTGAAAGGGGTTGTTATCAAGGTGTGAGCTTGTGGGTTTTCCTGAGTCCTTGTTCTGTGCCTGCCTCCAAAGGATGCCCCTGGATCTTTGGTGTGGGTCCTGGGGTTTCCTTTTGTTGTTTGTATTGGTGCTGAATTATATTGGCCGAGTTGTTTTGTCTTTCATCCGAGATATTTTTAGTAATCCGATCTTCTTTTCTTGTTGTAGGATTAGTTGACCTCATGTCTTCTCGTAAAAATATTGTTGAGACATCTTCCCAAGTCCCTGAGGGCATGGCTGATTGTGTGGATTCCATGGTTCTTCTGTGTGTTTCGTTGGTTGACTCTGAGTTTTGTCAGCAACTTAGGCAATTTCATAGGATTTGTGGTAATGGTGGTGATGAAAAGAACTATGAGCTTGTATCTCCAAACTCTGAGGAGAGGGTCTGTTTTTCTACCCGAATTGCTGGAAAGTGCCCCTTTTTCTATGCCTACGACTTGTTTTTTAGTCAAATGAATATCACTCTTCTTTTTACCGCTTTTGAGACCAACTTATTATGGTCCTGTAACGTAGCTCCATCCCAACTTCACCCCAATTCCTGGGGTTTTATAAAAATCTTTCAGTTGTTGTGTCATGAGTTCGGTATCCCTGCTTCACAATCCCTCTTCTTTTATCTCTTTGTTTTGACAAAGCCTGGG
The DNA here is from genome assembly GCF_003086295.3 of Arachis hypogaea. Taxonomy (NCBI): domain Eukaryota; kingdom Viridiplantae; phylum Streptophyta; class Magnoliopsida; order Fabales; family Fabaceae; genus Arachis; species Arachis hypogaea. The sequence continues at coordinate 112,454,329 of NC_092052.1, read as the reverse complement.
GTGGTTAAGAAGAAAGCCGCTTGGGTTTCTTTCTGAGCTTCCCAGGGAAAAAAGGTTTTCTCCATGTTTGATGAATCTTTCCGTCACTTCAAGAATTACTTTTTTAGGGTCCAAGCTGTTGAAGGAGCTCGGCCCTTTTTTCTGGATGAGAATGATGAGCCCGCCTTTCCCTTGGAATGGCAAAAGAATGTAATGGTATCTAAATATACGTGGGAGATGTTAGATGAGGCTGAGCAAGCTTTTGTGACTGTGCTGGAAGAAAACTGGGGGCAGCCTCCCCATCTCGACACAAAAAAAAATTTAGCCAACCCCTCTCTCCTCCGAGCTGAGCTGGGTAGTGGTCAATTTTTGGTTTTGATTGTTTTGTCGATTTTATCTCTTGTAAGCTCTTTTCTGATTCATAACTTAGTTTCCCGCTGTTGTGTTTTGTCTGCAGAGATGATTAAGAATAATGAATACATGAAGGCCTTTAAGAGGGCAAGGAAGGCTACTGCAGCTCAAAACGTCTCGGCTAAGGCGGCCGGGGAGGGATCATCTCAGGTTCAGTCGAAGCCGGCCGCACCGAGCTCACCGGGGGCGAGGAAGGTAATCCCTACTCCCCGGGTTCGTTTGGTTGATCCTCTACAAGCTTCTGTTACTGCCTCTAGCGCTCCTCCAAACAAGAAACAAAAAATAATGGAGCCTTTTAACCTTGATGCCCCTGACTTTGATGCGGTTGAGTTTGTCGATCACCAGATTGGTCCTTATGGTACCATTCCTACCGACGATGTCTCTCTCCTTCGCCACTTGGATTTTATTACTCGGAGTAGCGTCAAGATGGCACATAAGGGATCTGCCTTGTACCGAACTACCCAAGACCTTCCTCTTCATGCTACCAAAGCTTTTATGGAGGAGGCTAAGCAAGAGTTCGACCGTATGAAGGGTTTGAAGGAGGAGCTCCAAGTGAAAGTGACCAAGCTGGAGAAGGAGTTGGGGACCGAAAAGGCTAGTTCTGTTGCCTTGGCGGCTTCTGTGAGGTTGGCTGAAGATACAACATTGAGGCACAAGGATAGCTATGTCACGGCTTATAGGGAAGTGATAGGTCTCAGGGAGGAGTTGGAGTCTGCCCGGGTTGATTATGCCGAGCTCCAGGGTCACCTTGTAGGCAGTGTAAATGCTGCTTATGAGAACCTAAAGGAGCAAGTTCGAGTTCTTGCTCCTGAGGTCGACCTTACTCTCTTCAGCTTGGACAATGTTGTAAAGGATGGCAAGATTGTCTCTGACGACCCTGATGATGATGATGTTGAACCTCCCTCTGTGCTTGCTGCCAAAGCCTCTGTGGTGCCGACTTCTTCAGCTCCTTCAGCTGAGGCTGGTCATCCCGTGTCGGAACCTGACTGTCAAATCTTGAATCGGGATGATGGGACTGTGGATGTTGTGCCCATTCAGACTCACCCTCCTTCACCTCGTGCTGCCGAGAAGCCTTCGGATCTTCCCTGATTATGTAAATGTTTTGTGTAGATAGCCCGGCTTGTGGGTTTTTAAACTTTCTTTTTGTAATGTTTGCTGACTGTTGACACTCTTTTAGTTGCTTATTTAGCAACTTTGTTTTGTAAAACAAAATAGCTTCCAAGTTCTTGGGGCTGATTTGGGTAGCCTCTTGAGCTTGTTCTTATTATAACTCTATGCTTTTCATATCATGTCGGTTTTTATCTATCTTGGTACCTTTTTTAGGTTTTTTGGTAGTGTTAGAGCCTTGTTGCTCGACCTCTTTGGATTGCCTTTGCGTTTCATACTTGTGGCTTTGATTCCTTTGAGGTTGTGGATGTTATGTCGACTTCTGAAGTTATTTCTAGTAATCCTGTTTTGTTTGGACCTTTTGTGAGGTCTCTGCTAGGAATTACTTTTTATAACGTTAGGTTTTTTGGGAGGCTGACTTCGTCATGTCGGGTCCTTCTAAGTTATTTTTGTAATCCTCTTTCTTGGACCATGTTCAGGTCTCTTTCAGGGATTACTTTTATAACTTTTATGTTTTGGGCCGACTTCATCATGTCGGGCTCTTTTAAGATATTTTTGCAATCCTCTTTCTTGGACCTTGTTCAGGTCTCTTTCAGGGATTACTTCTATAACTTTTATGTTTTGGGCCGACTTCATCATATCGGGCCCTTCTAAGTTATTTTTGCAATCTTCTTTCTTGGACCTTGTTCAGGTCTCTTTCAGGGATTACTTCTATAACTTTTATGTTTTGGGCCGACTTCATCATATCGGGCCCTTCTAAGTTATTTTTGTAATCCTCTTTCTTGGACCTTGTTCAGGTCTCTTTCAGGGATTACTTTTATAACTTTAATGTTTTGGGCGACTTCATCATATCGGGCCCTTCTAAGTTATTTTTGTAATCCTCTTTCTTGGACCTTGTTCAGGTCTCTTTCAGGGATTACTTTTATAACTTTAATGTTTTGGGCGACTTCATCATATCGGGCCCTTCTAAGTTATTTTTGTAATTCTCTTTCTTGGACCTTGTTCAGGTCTCTTTCAGGGATTACTTTTATAAGTTTAATGTTTTGGGCCGACTACATCATGTCGGGCCCTTCTAAGCTATAGTAATCCTCTTTTATAGGGCTGGCCAGACCTCTTTCCAGGGATTTACTTATAACTTTGGTTATTGCGACTGGTCCGACTTCTTTACGTTGGCCAGTCTTTAAGTTATTTTTTAGCAATCCATTTTATTAAGTCCTCGTCAGGTCCTTTCTATGGATCACTTTCCATAACTTCTTGCATTATTCTGTTTTCACCTTTGCCGATTTGTAGAAATTGGGTTTAATCCACGTTTGGTCGACCTTTTAATGAACTTGGTTTTCATCTATGTTGGTCTTTATCATGATCGTGCAGTGAATCTAATTCTCACTTTATACCGATCTGTAGCTTTATAATCGGACGATGAATGTTTTAGATTAATGCGGCTTGCGAATTTGTAGAAGATCTAAACATATTTTATTCAAAAGAAAATGCAAATATATACATGTGGAATCTTTATCCCTCTATGTTGGGCAATTTATAGGTCTTGGCTTGGCGCCTCATTAAAAAACCTTTTCAGGAAAAAGAGTGCGCCTTATCCTAAGATTCTTTATCATCCCTAACTATAGTACCTTCTTAGGTTGCAGGCGTGCCAGGACCTAGGAAGCTCTCGCCCATCGAGTTCGGACAGTCTGTAGTAGCCCTTTCCAAGTACTTCTATAACTCGGTAGGGTTCTTTCCAGTTTGCTGCCAGCTTTTCTTCTCCAGGTCGAGTCGTTCCGATATCATTTCGAATTAGGATGAGGTCGTTCTCAGAAAAACTTCGCGGCACTACCCTTTGATTATATCTTGAAGCCATTCGACGTTTTAATTCCTCTTCCCCGATCCGAGCTCTTTCTTGGACTTCTGGAAGTAGGTCAAGGTCTTCCCTTTGAAGTTGGGAGTTGGCTTCTTCATTATAGTGGATCACTCGGGGCGATCCTTCTTCAATCTCCACTGGGATCATTGCCTTCGTTCCGTACGCTAATCGGAAGGGTGATTCCTTTGTGGTGGAATGTGGCGTTGTTCGATATGCCCATAGGACTTGTGGGAGCTCTTCCGCCCAGGCTCCCTTTGCGTCCTGTAATCTTCGTTTTAGCCCAGCCAATATGATTTTGTTGGCAGCTTCGGCTTGTCCATTGGCTTGGGGATGTTCTACGGAAATGAACTGGTGTTTTATGTTCAAATCGGCCACTAGCTTTCTGAAACCTGCATCTGTGAATTAGGTGCCATTGTCTGTGGTGATGGAGTATGGAACCCCGAACCTTGTGACAATGTTCCTATATAGGAATTTTCGACTTCTTTGAGCAGTGGCGTTAGCTAGAGGTTCTGCCTCGATCCACTTTGTGAAATAGTCTACCTCTACTATGAAGAATTTGACTTTTCCCGATCCCTGAGGGAAGGGTCCGAGAAGGTCGAGTCCCCGTTTTGCGAATGGCCAAGGTGAGGTCACGCTGATGAGTTCCTCTGGCGGGGTGATGTGAAAGTTGGCATGTTTTTGACATGGTGGACATGTCTTTACGAACTCTGTGGCTTCCTTTTGTAGAGTTGGCCAATAAAATCCTGCCCGGAGTACTTTTTTGGTAAGTGCTTGCGCTCCGAGATGGTTGTCACAAATGCCACTGTGTATTTCTTCTAGAACTTCCTTTGTGTTGGAAGTCGGCACACATTTTAACAACGGTATTGAAATCCCTCTTTTGTATAGAGTATTATTTATGATAGTGTAGTATTGTGCCTCCCGTTTTAACCTCTTTGCCTCCTTTTCATCTATGGGGAGTATTTTTGCTTTGAGGTAGTTAATTATGGGAGTCATTCATCCTTGATCCTGACCTGTTATGGCTAGGATTTTTCCTTCTTCCGAGATTGACGGGTTCTGCAGCATTTCTTGGATGAGGCTTCTATTGTTGCCCCCTAGTTTGGTGCTGGCTAGTTTTGATAGTGCGTCGGCTTGGGCATTCTGTTCTCGGGGTATGTGACGGACTTCATATTCTCTAAGTTGTCCGAGCTGTTCCCTGGTTTTGTACAAGTACTTTTTCATGGTGGGATCTTTGGCTTGGTAGCTCCCTGGTATTTGTGAAGTGACTACTTGCGAGTCGCTGAAGATGATAAGCTTTTGAGCTCCAACCTCCCTAGCAAGCTTCAAACCAGCTATTAGTGCATCATATTCTGCTTGGTTGTTTGAGGCAGGGAACCCGAATTTGAGGGAGAGTTCGATCTAGGTTCCTTGGTTGCTTTCAATTATCACACCCACGCCGCTTCCAGTTTTATTTGAGGAACCGTCCACGTAGAGATTCCATTCTGTGGGGAGTTTCGGGGTGTCTGTAAATTCTGCAATGAAGTCGGCCAGGTATTGTGATTTGATGGCTGTCCGAGCTTCGTATTGAAGATCAAATTCGGACAACTTGACTGCTCATTGCAAGATTCTGCCTGCTAGGTCTGTTTTCTGCAAAATTCCTTTTATAGGCTGGTTGGTCCGAACCCTAATGGTGTGAGCTTGGAAGTATGGATGAAGTCGTCGAGATGTTAGTATGAGGGCGTAGGCAAATTTTTCTATTTTTTAGTAGTTCAGCTCGGATCCTTGTAATGCTTTACTGATGAAGTATACGGGTTGTTGCCCACTGTCGTCTTCTCGAACTAGTGCTGAGGCTACTGCCCGACTTCCTACTGTGAGGTACAATATGAGTGGTTCTCCTTCCTGCGGCCGAGTTAGGATAGCTGGTTGTCCCAGGAATCTTTAAAAATCTTGGAAGGCTTGCTCTCACTCCGTTGTCCATTCGAACTTCTTTCCCTTACTTAGAGTGGCGTAGAAGGGGAGAGATCTTATTGCCGATATGGCTAGAAATCTGGACAAGGCTACCAACCTCCCGTTGAGTTGTTGTACCTCTTTGACACAAGTCGGACTCTTCATGTCGAGTATGGCCTGGCATTTATCCGGATTTTCCTCGATTCCTCTTTGTGTGAGTATAAAACCCAAGAATTTGCCAACCTCTACTGCGAAGGTGTATTTTTCAGGATTGAGTCGCATGCCATGCCTTCTTATAGTGTCGAACACTTGGGTCAGGTTGGACAATAGCGTCTCTTCACTTTGCGTTTTTATTAACATGTCGTCCACATAGACTTCCATGATTTTTCCGATGTGAACCGTAAAGACCTTATTCATTAATCTTTGATAAGTAGCTCCCGCATTTTTAAGACCAAAAGGCATGACGATGTAGCAGTAGTTTGCCTTTGGGGTTAAGAACGAAGTTTTTTCTTGGTCGGGTGGATACATTGGGATTTGATTGTATCCTGAATATGCGTCCATAAACGAGAGGTATTTATATCCAGAGGAGGCATCTACCAGAGCGTCGATACTTGGGAGTGGATAAGGATCTTTTGGGCAGGCTTTGTTGAGATCAGTATAGTCGGTGCACATTCGCCACTTCCCATTTGAGTTTTTCACCAAGACGATGTTAGCTAGCCATAGTGGGTACTTGACTTCTCTTATGAATCCTACCTCCAGTAGAGCTTGTACCTGCTCTTCCACAGCTTAGGATCGTTCTGGCCCGAGCTTTCTTCGCCTCTGTTGTACTGGCCGAGATCCTGGGTAGACCGCTAACTTGTGGCACATTAATTTAGGGTCTATGCCCGGCATGTCTGCAACCTTCCATGCAAAGAGGTCGACATTATCTCGTAAGAACTGTACGAGTGATTCTTTTATGTCTCCTTTTAGGATCGTACCGATATTGGTTGTTTTGTCCGGGATATCTCCGATCTGGACTTTCTCTACTTCACCTTCAGGTTGTGGGCGGTGTTCTTCCCGCCTCTGAACTCCACCGAGTTCGATTGTGTGAAATTCTTCTCCTCTGCCTCTGAGTTTTGGACTTTCGTTGTAACAGCGGCGCGCCGTCTTCTGGTCTACTTTTATTGTAGGTACCCCTTCCGCAGTTGGGAATTTCATGCATAGATGTGGAGTCGAGATTATTGCGCCGAGCTGATTTAATGTTGTTCGACCTATTAAGGCGTTGTAGGCAGAACTCACGTCGACCACGATGTAGTCTATCTTGAGTGTTCTTGACTGGTTTCCTTTTCCAAAGGTTGTATGTAGTGAGATGTATCCAAGTGGTTACACTGGGGTGTCTCCCAGTCAGAATAGGCTGTTCGGATATGCTCTAAGTTCTTTTTCTTCCAGGCCGAACTTGTCAAAGGCAGTTTTGAATAAGATTTCGGCAGAGCTCCCTTGGTCTATCAGTGTGCGGTGGAGATTTGCATTTGCCAGTATAATGGTGATGACCATGGGATCGTCGTGTCTTGGGATGATACTTGTTCATACCCTGAGTCGAGCTATCCGACTTGGGATGATTGGAGATAAAGTGACCGACCTCTTCAGGTCAGACTATCTGACCTCTCTTCAAAAGAGGTCGGCCAAATCGATAGGAAAGCTCAAAAAGGGCCCAACTCAAGGAACACAGCCTAAATCCAAAGGCGGCTCAAGCCTACAGAGAGAAGGGCGGTTCTGTTGAAGATAAGCTGACCTCACCCAAAGATAAAGATAAGATAAGATAACTAACTTATCTTATCTAAGAAGGTCACTTCACACTACTATAAATACACTGGAGCACCCAGGTATAACTCATATTCTGATTCTACATAACACCTGTTTAATACCCATGCTAACTTAAGCATCGGAGTCTCTTGCAGGTACCCCCACCCTTCGGTGACAGAGGATTAGCAGCACGTCCAAATCCAAACAAGTCGGACGTACCAGCTCCGGCCTCCATTCACCAGCCGGACACATCGGTTCCGACCATCACTGAGGATCTCGTCTGAGATCGACCTACAGTTTCAGATAACCCTCGGAACATTGGCGCCGTTGCCGGGGAACCTGGAAGTCATCCCAACACCATGGCGGACAACCATGACAACGATCACGATTCAGATCTAGAAAACAGAACGCCACACAAAAACACGGACACCCCACTAAAAGACACCCCGGAATCCAACGGAGACAAAAATCCAGCAAACCCGGGGGAAATAGAAGTACTTCAAGATCACTTGAAGCAACTTGAAAAAGAAACCCAACAACAACGAGAAATCGGAAAGGATCTACAAAGAGAGATACGGCGACATCGAGAATTGGAAGAAAAATTACAGCAATTGGAAGCCAATCTCAAATCGAAGGCCCCTCGGATCACTCCTGAGGAAAGCTCACGTAAAGAACAGGATCCATTCACCAGAGAGATCATGAAAACCAAAATCCCAAAGGACTTCAAACTCCCAGATATGACTTTATATGATGGCACCACAGATCCCAACCATCATCTCAGCAATTTCAGAAGCAGAATGTACCTTACCGACGCCTCAGACGCCGTTCGCTGCAAAGTTTTCCCAACAACTCTCACAAAGACAGCAATCCGATGGTTCGACAACTTACCCCCAAAGTCCATCCCAAACTTTGACGACCTGGCCAAAAAGTTCCTGGCCAGATTCTCCATCCAGAAAGACAAAGCCAAGTACGCTCCCAGTCTACTGGGGATCAAGCAAGGAGATCGGGAGAGCCTCCGCAACTACATGGAAAGATTCAACAAAACATGCATGGACATACAAAGCTTACCAACAGAGGCCGCCATCATGGGACTCATCAATGGCCTACGAGAGGGGCCATTTAGCCAATCTATATCAAAGAAGTACCCTACCTCATTAGACGAAGTACAGGAGCGAGCAGAAAAATACATCAACATGGAAGAAAACGCTCGATTAGGAGAAACCTCAAAATCTGGGAACCTTTACCGAGATAAAGACAAAAAGAAAGAAGACCGACAAGGGGAGAAAATTAAAAAATACCATAATTATACTCCCCTCAGAGCATCCCTAGTCGAAATACAAAGAGGTCTGCCATACAGAAAAGATTCCCCCAGCATGGCCCCTCAAAGGAAAAAGAGGAGGAGAAAATCGGAAGGAATATTGTGAATATCATCGGGTCAGAGGACACGCCACCAACGAATGCTTCGACTTGAAAAATATCATAGAAAAATTGGTGAGGGAAGGAAAATTAGATCGATTCCTGGCCACCCGAGATGATGATCAAAGAAAAAGACGAAGGGATGAAGATACCGAACGAGCAGAACGATCACCTCGGACACCAGAAAGACACGTCCACATGATACATGGCGGATTCGCAGCAGGAGGGATCTCCAAATCTTTCCGCAAAAGGTATCTCAAAGAAGTATGTCATGTCGAAGGAGAGGAGGAAGCACTCAACATCCCGGCGATAACGTTCACTAAGGAGGACGCGTCCAGCATCATCACAGGACACGACGATCTCATGGTCATCACCATCATATTGGCAAACGCCAACCTACACCGCACCTTAATAGACCAAGGGAGTTCTGCCGACATATTATTCAAGACAGCCTTTGATAAACTCGGCTTAGAAGAAAAAGAACTTAAGGCATATCCAAACAGTCTGTTCGGGTTAGGAGATACCCCGGTTCGACCACTAGGATATATATCACTACATACAACCTTCGGAAAAGGAGACCAATCCAGGACCCTCAAAATAGAATACATCGTAGTCAATGTAAGTTCAGCTTACAATGCTCTCATAGGTCGGACAACACTCAACCAACTCGGCGCAATAGTCTCGACCCCACACCTATGTATGAAGTTCCCAACGCCAAAAGTGATAGCCACGATAAAAGCTGACCAAAAGATGGCACGTCGCTGTTATAACGAAAGCCTAAACCTCAGAGGCAAAGGAGAAGAGTTCCACGCAATCGAGTTGGGCAGAGTTCAACGACGAGAAGATCTTCGCCCCCAACCAGAAGGTGAGATAGAAAAAATTCAGATCGGGGACACCTCGGAAAAAACAACTAATATCGGCACAATCCTCAAAGGAGGATTAAAAGAATTGCTAATACAATTCTTACGAGATAATGTCGATCTCTTCGCATGGAAAGCCGCGGACATGCCAGGCATAGACCCTAAGCTAATGTGCCACAAGTTGGCGGTCTATCCAGGATCTCGACCGGTGCAACAGAGACGAAGAAAGCTTGGGCCAGAGCGATTCCAGGCTGTGGAAGAGCAAGTACAAGCACTGATGGAAGCCGGATTTATAAAAGAAGTCAAGTACCCACTATGGCTAGCCAACGTCGTCTTGGTGAAAAAGTCAAATGGGAAGTGGCGAATGTGCACCGATTACACCGATCTCAACAAAGCTTGTCCAAAAGACCCATACCCACTTCCAAGCATTGACGCTTTGGTAGATGCTTCCTCTGGATATAAATATCTCTCGTTTATGGACGCATACTCGAGATACAACCAAATCCCCGTGTACCCACCAGATCAGGAAAAGACCTCGTTCTTAACACCAAAGGCAAACTACTGCTACATCGTGATGCCTTTCGGTCTCAAGAACGCAGGAGCTACTTATCAAAGGTTAATGAATAAAGTCTTCTCAGATCACATCGGAAAAATTATGGAAGTTTATGTGGACGACATGTTGATAAAAACGCAAACCGAAGATACATTATTATCCGACTTGGCTCAAGTGTTTGACACCATAAGGAAACACAACATGCGACTCAATCCCGCAAAATGTACCTTCGCAGTAGAAGCAGGCAAATTCTTAGGTTTCATGCTCACACAAAGGGGAATTGAAGCAAATCCAGACAAATGTCAAGCCATACTCAACATGAAGACCCCAACCTGTGTCAAAGAAGTACAACAACTCAACGGGAGACTGGCCGCCCTATCCCGATTCTTAGCAGGAGCTACGATAAGATCTCTCCCCTTCTATGCCACTCTAAGAAAGGGAAAACAGTTCAAATGGATGACAAAATGTGAGCAAGCCTTCAAAGACTTCAAGGAATTCTTAGGACGGCCACCTATCCTATCTCGACCACGAGAAAGAGAACCGCTCATATTATATCTCGCAGTAGGGAGCCGGGCAATAGCCTCAGTACTAGTCAGAGAAGACGAAAATGGGCAACAACCCGTCTACTTCATTAGCAAGGCACTACAGGGATCCGAACTGAACTACTAGAAAATAGAAAAATTTGCCTATACTCTTATCCTAACATCTCGACGACTCCGCCCGTACTTCCAGGCTCACACCATTAAGGTTCGAACTAACCAGCCCATAAAAAGAATATTGCAGAAAATAGATTTAGCAGGCAGAATCCTACAATGGGCAGTCGAGTTGTCATAGTTTGACCTCAAATATGAAGCTCGAACGGCCATCAAATCACAGTATCTGGCCGATTTCATCGCAGAATTCACAGATGCCCTAGAAACCCCCACAGAATGGAATCTTTATGTGGACGGTTCTTCAAATAAAACTGGAAGCGGTGCGGGCGTGATAATAGAAAGCAACCAAGGAACCCAGGTTGAGCTCTCCCTCAAGTTCGGGTTCCCGGCCTCAAACAACCAGGCGGAATATGAAGCGTTATTAGCTGGTTTGAAGCTGGCTAAAGAGGTCGGAGCTTAAAAACTCAACATTTACAGCGATTCACAAGTGGTCACATCACAAATAACAGGGAGCTACCAAGCCAAAGATCCCACCATGAAAAAGTATTTGGATAAAACCAAGGAACAGCTCGAACAAGTTGGGGAGTATAAGATCTGCCACATACCCCGCGAACAAAATACCCGAGCTGATGCACTCTCAAAACTAGCCAGCACCAAACCAGGGGGTAACAATAGAAGCCTCATCCAGGAAATGTTGCAGAACTCGTCAATCTCAGAAGAGGAAAAAGTCTTGACCATAACAAGTCAGGACCAAGGATGGATGACCCCTATAGCCAACTACCTCAGAACAGGAACACTCCCCACAGAAGAAAAGGAGGCAAAGAGGTTAAAAAGAGAGGCACAGTACTACACCATCATAAACAACATCCTGTACAAAAGAGGAATCTCAACACCTTTACTAAAATGTGTGCCAACCTCCAACACAAAGGAAGTGCTAGAAGAAATACACGGCGGTATTTGTGGCAATCATCTCGGAGCACGAGCTCTCGCCAAAAAAGTACTCCGGGCGAGATTTTATTGGCCAACTCTACAGAAAGAAGCCACAGAATTTGTAAAGACATGCCCACCATGTCAGAAACATGCCAACTTTCACATCGCCCCGCCAGAAGAGCTCATCAGCGTGACCTCGCCTTGGCCGTTTGCAAAATGGGGACTCGATCTTCTCGGCCCATTCCCACAGGGATCAGGACAAGTTAAATTCCTCATAGTAGGGGTAGATTACTTTACAAAGTAGATCGAGGTAGAGCCCCTGGCCAATGCCACCGCTCAAAAAAGCCAGAAATTCTTATATAGAAACATTGTCACAAGGTTCAGGGTTCCATATTCAATAACCACAGACAATGGCACTCAATTCACAGATGCAGGCTTTAGAAAACTAGTAGCCGACTTGAATATAAAGCACCAGTACACCTCCGTCGAACATCCACAAGCCAATGGGCAGGCCGAAGCTGCTAACAAAGTCATATTGGCCGGATTAAAATGGAGATTACAAGATGCAAAAGGAGCCTGGGCAGAAGAGCTTCCACAGGTCCTGTGGGCATATCGAACAACGCCACATTCCACCACGAAGGAATCCCCCTTCCGATTAGCATACGGAATAGAGGCGATGATTCCAGTAGAGATTGAGGAAGGGTCACCCAGAGTAGTTCACTACAATGAGGGAGCAAACTCCCAACTTTAGAGAGAAGAGCTCGACTTATTACCCGAAATCCAAGAAAGAGCTCGAATCAGGGAAGAAGCTCTAAAACGCCGAATGGCTTCCAGATATAATCAAAAGGTAGTGCCGAGAAGTTTTGCAGAAAATGATCTCATCCTAATCCGAAATGATATCGGAACAACTCGACCAGGAGAGGGAAAGCTGGCAGCAAACTGGAAAGGACCCTACCGAGTTGTAGAAGTACTTGGAAAGGGCTACTACAGACTGTCTGAACTCGATGGACGAGAGCTTCCCAGTTCATGGCACGCCTGCAACCTCAGAAGGTACTACAGTTAGAAAAGATAAAAGATCTCATCATTGGATGCACTCTTTTTCCTGAAAAGGTTTTTTAACGAGGCACCAAGTTGAGACTCAGACAAATCCCATATGTATATATTTGCATTTTTCCTTTAAATAAAATATATTTTAGATATTCTACAAAGATTTCAAGACGCATTAATCTGAAGCATTCATCGTCCGATTATAAAGCAACAGATCGGCAGAAAGTGAAAAACAATTTCACTGCACGATCATGATAAAGACAACCGTCCGATAAAGGTGAAAACGCGATTCACCCAAAGGACGATATAGAGACGACAACCACTTTCTACAAATCGGCAAAGGTGAACACAGAATAATGTAAGAAGTTATCGAAAGTGATCTAAAAAAGAACCTGATGAGGTCTTACAGATTGCTAAAATAATAACTTAAAGACTGGCCGACGTTGAGAAGTCGGACCAAGTCAACCCAAGTTATAAGTAAACCCTGGAAAGAGGTCTGGCCAACCCTATTAAAGAGGATTACTTTAACTTAGAAGGGCTCGACATGACAAAGTCAGCCCAAAATGAAAAGTTATAAAAGTAATCCCTGAAAGAGACCTGACAAAGGTCCAAGAAAGAGGATTACAAAAATAACTTAAAGGAGACCGATATAACGAAATCGGACTCCTACTACTAACAAGTTATAAAATTAATCCCTTAAAGAGACCTGACAAAGGTCCAAGAAAGAGGATTACAAAAAATAACTTAAAGGAGACCGATATAACCAAGTCGGACTCTTACTACTTAAAAGTTATCAAAATAGTCCCTGAAAGAGATCTGACAAAGATCCAAGAAATAGGACTACAAAAAATAACTTAAAGGAGACCGGTATAACCAAGTCGGACTCCTACTACTTAAAAGTTATCAAAGTAGTCCCTGAAAGAGATCTGACAAAGATCCAAGAAAGAGGACTACAAATAACTTAAAGGAGACCGACCTAACAAAGTCGGACTCCTACAACTGAAAAGTTATAAAAGTAATCCCTGAAGGAGACCTAGCAAAGGTCCAAGACACAGGATTACGAGAATAGCTTAGAAGGGGACCAACGTTAAGAAAGCATACAAAGCAAAGAAAACCAAAGAAACAAGTTGGACCCCCACAACCACGACCTCAAAGGATTCAAGCTACAAATAACATAACAAAAACAACCCAAGGAGGTCGAGCCGCAAGATTTCGACATCAGCAGAAAACAGAAAAGATGCCTAGTCAAAAAACTACTTTTTACAGAGTTATAAGGCCTCGAAAGGCCACCAAAAACTATTATAAAAAAGATAGCGAGCTATTGTTTGTTTTTCAAAATAAAAGTTGCTAGATAAAGCAACTAAGAAGTATCAGCAAATAAATAAAAGAGTTCTAAAAAAGCCCACAAGCTGGGCCAACTACACAAATTTTAAGAAAAGATCAACAAGCATCAGGAGCCTTCTTGGCAGCATCAGAACAAGGAGAAGGAGGGCGAGTCTGGATCGGCACAGCATCCACAGTTCCATCTTCCCGATTCAGGATCTGGCAATCCGGGTCGGGCACAGCGGGAGAAACCGAAGAGGTCGGCACTTTGGTAGAAGACACAGGAGGAACGACATCATCATCATCACCCTCATCATCAGGGACAATCTTGCCATCCCTAACAATATTATCCAGGCTAAAAAGGGTGAGGTCGGCCTCGGGAGCAATGACCTGAACTTGCTCCCTCAAGTTCTCATAAGCAACAGTCACGCTGCCAACGAGATGACTTTGGAGCTCAGCATAATCTTCCCGAACACTGTCAAGCTCCCCCCTCAGGCGCATTACTTCCCGATAAGATGAAAGGTAACTCTCCTTGTGCATCAAGACTGCGTCCTCAGCCAACCTCAAAGAAGCCGCCAATGACTGAGAGCTCGCCTCTTCATTCTTCAAGTCCTTCTCTAGCTTGGCTACCTTTGTCTCAAGCTCCTCCTTTAGCTCCTTCATCTGATCAAACTCCTATTTTGTCTCCTCCATAAAAGCTTTAGTAGCGTGGAGAGGGAGATTCTGAGCAGTCCGATATATGGCAGCCGACATGTACGCCATCTTCACATGATTTCGGGCCATGAATTTCAAGTGATGGAGGATGGACACATCGTCCATGGAGAGAGTGCCATAAGGACCGATTTGTTGATCCACGAATTCAATAGCATTAAAATCAGGAGCATCGAGGTCAAAGGGCTCAGCAATCTTTTGTTTTTTATTGGGATGAGCAACAGAAAGAGCAGCAGAGGTGACGTGAGGATCTACCAAACGAACTTGGGGTGTAGGGATCACCTTCTTCACCCCGGCGGAACTCTGCACCGATGGCTTCTCGCGCACGTGGGAAGATCCCTCCCCAGCCGCCTGGGCAGCAGCATTTCTGGCAGCAGTCGCCCTCTGTGCCCTCTTATAAGCTTTCATGGATTCATTATTCTTCATTGCCTCTGCAAACAAAACAGAAAACTCAGCTACAAGTCGGATAAGTCAGAAAGGACAGCTACAAGCAACATAAACAAAATAATAAAAGAAACACAAGATACCCAGTTCAGTTTGAAGAAGAGTAGGATTGGTTAGAAATTTCTTTGTGTCAAGATGGGGAGGTTAACCCCAGCGTTCTTCCAAGATAGTCACAAAGGCTCGCTCAGCCTCATCCAACATTTCCCACGAATACCTGGAGACTCTCACATCTTTTTGCCATTCCAAGGAAAAAGCAGGTTCGTCATTCTCATCTAGAAAAAAGGGCCGAGCTCCTTCAACAGCTCGGACCTTGAAAAAGTAGTTTTTAAAATCACGGAACGACTCGTCAAACATGGAAAAAATCTTCTTCCCCTGGGTAGAACGAAAGGAGACCCAGGCCGACTTCTTTTTTACCACACCGGGCTTAGTCAAGACAAACAGATAGAAAAAGAGAGATTGGGAAGCAGGAATACCAAAACCATCGCACAGCAATTGAAAAATTTTTATAAAACCCCAGGAATTGGGGTGAAGTTGAGAAGGGGCAACATTACAAGACTATAACAGGTCGGTTTCGAATTTGGTAAAAGGAAGGGTGATACCCAGTGATGAGCGGATAATTTATACGCTTTTTGGCATTGTTTTTAGTATGTTTTTAGTAGGATCTAGTTACTTTTAGGGATGTTTTCATTAGTTTTTATGTTAAATTCACATTTCTGGACTTTACTATGAGTTTGTGTGTTTTTCTGTGATTTCAGGTATTTTCTGGCTGAAATTGAGGGACTTGAGCAAAAATCAGATTCAGAGGTTGAAGAAGGACTGCTGATGCTGTTGGATTCTGACCTCCCTGCACTCAAAGTGGATTTTCTGGAGCTACAAAACTCGAAATGGCGCGCTTCCAATTGCCTTGGAAAGTAGACATCCAGGGCTTTCCAGAAATATATAATAGTCCATACTTTGGCCAAGAATAGATGACGTAAACTGGCGTTCAACGCCAGCCTTCTGCCCAAATCTGGCGTCCAGCGCCAAAAAAGGATCCAAAACCAAAGTTGAACGCCCAAACTGGCACAGAAACTGGCGTTCAACTCCACAAATGGCCTCTGCACGTGCAACACTCAGGCTCAGCCCAAACACACACCAAGTGGGCCCAGAAAGTGGATTTATGCATCAATTACTTACTCATGTAAACCCTAGTGACTAGTTTATTATAAATAGGACCTTTTACTAGTCTTTTAGACCATCCTGGATTGTATTTTGATCCTGTGATCACGTTTTAGGGGGCTGGCCATCTCGGCCATGCCTGGACCTTCACTTATGTATTTTCAACAGTAGAGTTTCTACACTCCATAGATTAAGGTGTGGAGCTCTGCTGTTCCTCAAAGATTAATGCAAAGTACTACTGTTTTCTATTCAATTCTTCTTATTTCTCTTCTAAGATATCCATTCGCACCCAAGAACGTGATGAAGGTGATGATTATGTGTGACGCTCATCATCCTTCTCCCTTATAAACGCGTGCCTGACAAACACTTCTGTTCTACATGAATTAAGCTAGAATGAATATCTCTTAGATCTCCTAATCAGAATCTTCGTGGCGTACGCTAGAATGATGGCGGCATTCAAGAGAATCCGGAAAGTCTAAACCTTGTCTGTGGTATTCCGAGTAGGATTCAATGATTGAATGACTGTGACGAGCTCCGAACTCGTGATTGCAGGGCGTTAGTGACAAACGCAAAAGGATAGTAAATCCTATTCCAGCATGATCGAGAACCGACAGATGAATAGCCGTGCCGTGACAGGGTGCGTGAGCATATTATTCACTGAGAGGATAAGATGAAGCCATTGGCAAGGGTGATGCCTCCAGACGATTAGCCGTGCCGTGACAGGGCATTGGATCATTTTCCCGAGAGATGACCGAAAGTAGCCATTGACAGTGGTGATGTATCACATAAAGCCAGCCATGGAAAGGAGTGAGACTGATTGAATGAAGATAGCAGGAAAGCAGAGGTTCAGAGGAACGAAAAGCATCTCCATTCGCTTATCTGAAATTCCTACCAATGATTTACATAAGTATCTCTATCCCTATTTTATTATATAATATTCGAAAACACCATTATCACTTTATATCTGCCTGACTGAGATTTACAAGGTGACCATAGCTTGCTTCATACCAACAATCTCCGTGGGATTCGACCCTTACTCACGTAAGGTATTACTTGGACGACCCAGTGCACTTGCTGGTTAGTTGTATCGAAGTTGTGACAATTATGAATTAAGATCAGAGCACCAAGCTTTGGAGCCATTACCAGGATTTGTTCGAGCCTGGAGATCAAAATTTCGTGCACCACCCAGCTGACCAAAGAAAAAATCATAAGCATAAAAGAAAGGGCGACCATCAACAACTCGAGTCGAAAAGCAGACTCTCTCGTCAGAAGAGGGAGGGACAAGTTCATAGTTCTTCTCATCACCAGAATTACTACAGACACTGTGAAACTGCCTAAGCTGAGTACAAAATTCAGAATCAACCAGTGAGACACACATAAGAACCATGGAGTCCACCCAATCAGCCATACCAGCGAGAACCTGGGAAGGCATTTCGACAACGTTATTTCGGGAAGACATGAGGTCAACTAAATCCTACAAAAAGAAAAGAAGAATGGATTACTCAAAAACATCTCGGACAGAGGGCAAAACATCTCGACGGGCGGATAAACAAAAAGGGAAAACCCCAAGACTCAAGACAAAGGTCTTGGGGCATCCCTTGGAGGCAGTAAACAAGCAAGGTTTTCAAGTTATTTCTACGGCCTACATCCCAGCACTCATCAAAATAAAATCCAGAAAGAAAACAAAAGAAAGCGAAAATGCAAAAGGTCCACTATCATACAGTTTATCAGAAGAAAGCACTATTTCTACAGTTTATCAGAAATGGCCAAGCGGAAAGGCGCAAACTTTTTCGAAATCAAGTAAAAAATCATCAGCAAAGAACAAGCACCAACACCAAGCATACCAAACAGAAATCATCAAAAGCACAAACGAGAAATAACATGCAGAAACCCTAAGCACATTAAAGTAATAGGAAAGGCGAAAAGATTCATACAAAAGGATGAAGAAACTTCAGAGCACGCATTACGACAGTAACCAGGCACAGTAAAAGCAGAAAGATCCAAACTTCCCTCAAAGCAAAATCGCAACTTAATCACAAAAAGCCAAAGCAGCGAAAGAGAAAGAAAGTACGAATGGAACTCACCTGGAGAAGAGAAAAGCTTCAAAGGAAAGAAGGAGATATAAAAATGAAAGTTGTCCCGAGAATCGCCAAGCGACGCCGCAACGCAGGAAAAGAAGAAACGTAGGCGAAAAATAGAGAACGAGAAAAACGGAGGAAAATGGTGAAGAAGTTACGAAAGAGCAAAGAAGAGAAACCATTTCTGAGTTTTCAAAAATCAAAATAAAGAGCCAAAGGAAAAACGGGGCAATTAATACTAATTAATTAGGGTATTAAACCCTCGCACGTTCCCCAGGACAAAGCGCTAATACAAAAGCGCGCGCTTTTTGAAGGAAAACGTTCTACATTCAAAAGCTACTACAAAGAAATCGACAAAATGCTTGAGTTCGGCTTCATTAAAAAAGGACCGAAGTCAAAGACTCGTCCCCAAAACTAAAGAAGACCGAGCTCAAGCAGGGGCACTGTTCATACCCTGAGTCGAGCTATCCGACTTGGGATGATTGGAGATGAAGCGACCGACCTCTTCAGGTCAGACTATCCGACCTCTCTCCAAAAGAGGTCGGCCAAATCGACAGGAAAGCCCAAAAAGGGCCCAACTCAAGGAACACAGCCCAAATCCAAAGGCGGCTCAAGGCTACAGAGAGAAGGGCGGTTCCGTTGAAGATAAGCTTACCTCACCCAAAGATAAAGATAAGATAAGATAACTAACTTATCTTATCTAAGAAGGTCACTTCACACTACTATAAATACACTGGAGCACCCAGATATAACTCATATTCTGATTCTACATAACACCTGTTTAATACCCATGCTAACTTAAGCATCGGAGTCTCTTGCAGGTACCCCCCACCCTTCGGTGACAGAGGATTAGCAGCACGTCCAAATCCAAACAAGTCGGACGTACCAGCTCTGGCCTCCATTCACCAGCCGGACACATCGGTTCCGACCATCATTGAGGATCTCGTCCGAGATCGACCTATAGTTTCAGGTAACCCTCGGAACAATACCGGATGCGTCTTCTTTGGTGAAAGTAATTGCAGGGATGTCGGGTGCTTCCTCCTTTCCTTCAACATGATAAACTTCTTTAAGATATCTTTTGCGAAATGATTTGGAGATTCCTCCTCCTGCAAACCCTCCATGTATCATATGGACGTGTCTTTCTGGTGTACGAGGTGATCGCTCGGTTCGTCCAACATCTTCGTCCCTTCTTCTTTTTCTTTGCTCATCGTCCCGAGTAGCCAGATACCGATCTAATTTCCCTTCTCTTACTAGTTTTTCTATGACATTCTTTAAGTCAAAACATTCGTTGGTAGAATGCCCACGAATTCGATGGTATTCGCAATATTCAGTTTGATTTCCTCCTCCTTTTTTGCCTTTGAGTGGTCGAGCTGGGGATATTTTTTCAGTGTGGCAGACTTCTCTGTAGACATCCACAAGGGACACCCGAAGAGGGGTGTAATTGTGATATTTTTTGTTTTTCTCCCTTTTCCGAGTGTTACATGAAACTGTAGGTCGATCTCGGATGAGATCTTCTATACTGGTCAGAGATGACGTGTCCGGCTGGTGGATGGTGGCCGGAGCGGTCGTGTCTGACTTGTTGGACTACTGCACAGCTGATCCGTTGTCACCGGAGGGTGGTGGTACCTGCAAGGGACTCCGATGCTTAAGTTAACAAGGGTATTAAGCAGGTTTTTAGTAGAATCAGAGTATGAGTTATACCTGGGTGCTCCAGTGTATTTATAGTAGTGTGGAGTGACCTTTTTGGATAAGATAAGTTAGTTATCTTATCTTATCTTATCTTTGAGTGAGGTCAGCTTATCTTCAAGGGAACCGCCTTTCTCTCTGTAGGCCTGGGCGGCCTTTGGATTTGGGTCGCGTTCCTTGATTTGGGCCCTCTTTGGGCTTTTCTGTCGATTTGGCCGAGCTCTTTGAGAAGAGGTCGGTCGCTTTGTCGCTAAACATCCCGGGTCGGATAACTCGACCCAGGGTATGAAAAGTGCCCCTGCTCGAGCTCGGTCTTTCTTTTGAGGTCGAGTCTTTTTACTTCGATCCTTCTCTGGTGAAGCCGAACTCGAGCATTTTGTCAACTTCATCTTTGTAGAGTTCTCCTTTTTGAATACGGAACGTTTTCCTTTCCTCTTCTGAAAGCGCGCCCTTTTGCATTAGCGCTTTTATCCTTGGGAATGTGCGAGGGTTTTAATACCCTCATTAATTTGTTTTAATTGCCTCGTTTCTCTTAGCCTCTTTATTTTGAATTTCACATTCAGAAAAATGGTTTCTCTTCTCTGTAACTTCCCTGTTCTTTCTCTCTTTCTGTTTTCGCCTGGAGTTTGTAGTTTTTGCCTCTTTCCCTGCGACATTGCTTGGTTATTGCTTTTTTCTGGCTGTGGAAGGGCGATTCCGGATTCTGTTCATCTCTTCAACTTTCTCTCAAAGCTTTCTGCTTTTTCCAGGTTGGCTTTTTCTTACTTCTTGTTCTCATCATTTTTCTGGTAAAGCTTTGATTCTGAATATATGTTGGAAAGCTTGAACCTTTTTGTAGTCTTGTGTTTTTTCGTCACTGTGATGTATTTTTTGGCTTCCTTTTCATCTTTATGCGTACTCCTAGTACTTCTGTGGAGGCTTTTTAGGGCTTTGCATGTTTTGCTTCTGGTTGTTTTTTTATACTCGGAAACTGCATTTGTTTACTTCTGCAAAGATTGCCCCTTGATTTTTGCCCTATTGGTAGCTTTCCTTGCTGCTGAACTTTTTAAAAGAAGATCGGTGCTTGTTTTGACTTTACTTCGTTTGTTTGGGGGGGTTTATTTCTCTGAAGACAAGGTTGCATCTTTGATGATATTTTGTTGCTTAGTAGCTTCGTTTGTTGATTGAAACTGGGATGGTGAGTCTGGAATGTAGTTTATTGGGATGACTTTGCTCGATTTGTGGCTCGTAACTTTCTTTTCGGAGTGTCGCTTTAGTTGCAGATTAAAAAAAAGGGTTTATTGTTTTCCTGTTAGGATGTATGTGAGCTTGTAGGTTTTCCTGAATCCTTCTCCTGTTAAATGCCTCCAAAGGATGCCCCTGGATCTTTTTTGATGTGGATCCTGGGGCTTTGCTTTTGTTGCTTGTATTGCGATGGGTTATGTTGGCCGAGTTATTTTGGTTTCGTCCGAGATGTTTTTTAGTAATCCAATCTTCTTTTCTTATTTGTAGGACTAGTTGGCCATGTCTTCCCGCAAAAATATTGTCGACGCGTCTTCTAAGGTTCCTGAGGGGATGTCTGATTGGTTGGACTCCCTTGTGTTGCTGTGTGTTTCTTTAGCCAATTCTGAATTTTGCGTAGAGCTTAGAAAACATCACTGCCTCTGTAAGAGTAGAGATCAAGAGAGGAATTATGAATTGATAGCACCTGACTCCGAGGAGAGGGTCTGCTTCCCTGCCCTGACTCAGGGGGAGTGCCCTTTCTTTTATGCTTACGACTATTTTTTCAGCTAGTTGGATATCACTTTTCCCTTCACTTCCTTTGAGACTGATTTGTTGTGGTCATGTAATGTAGCTTCATCCGAACTCCTGGGGCTTTATTAAGATTTTTCAGCTTCTTTGCCGAGTTTTGGATGTTACCCCTTCTCAAACTTTTTTTCTTTATTTGTTCGTTTTAACTAAACCCAGGATTTCTTCAAAAAAGAAAGCCTCGTTGGTTTCTTTTAGATATGCACAGGGACATAAGGTTTTTACCATGTATGACGAGTCCTTTAGAGACTTCAAGAATTATTTTTTCAAGGTTCGAGCTGTTGAGGGAGTTCGTCCCTTTTTTCTGGAAGCGAATGATGAGCCATCTTTCCCTGTGCACTGGCAGCAGAATGTAGTAGTATCCCGATATACGTGGGAAATGCTCGATGAGATTGAACAGGCCTTTGTAACAGTTTTGGAGGACCTTTGGGGCGAATCTCCTCATCTGGATACTAAAAAATCTTTGGGGGGACCCCTCCCTTGTCCGAACTGCATTGGGTATTACTTGATATATATTGCTTCTTGCTTTACTTTGCTTCCTTCTTCTTTCCTAGTCTGTAAAATTTCTGGTTTTCATTTTTACAGATATGGCCAAGAATAATGATGCGATGAAAGCTTTCAAGAAGGTGAGAAAGGCTACTACAGCTCAGAACATCTCGACCAAGACAGATGGGGAAGGGTCTTCTCAAACAACATCGAAACCGTTCGTGCCGAGCTCTCCTGGACCGAGGAGAATGATCCCTACTCCTCGAGTCCGCTTGGCGGATCCTGCACAGTCTTCTGCTGTTGCCTCTGGTGCTCCTCCAAACAAAAAACAAAAGACAACTGAGTCTTTCAACCTTAATTCCCCTGACTTTGACGCGGTGGAGTTTGTCGATCAGCAGATTGGTCCTTATAGTACCATTCCTACTGACGATGTCTCTCTCCTTCGCCATTTGGACTTTATTACTCGGAGTAGCGTCAAGATGGCACATATGGGAGCTTCCCTGTACCGAACTGCCCAAGACCTCCCTCTTCATGCTACCAAAGGCTTTATGGAGGAGGCTAAGCAAGAGTTCGACCGGATGAAGGGTTTGAAGGAGGAGCTCCAAGTGAAAGTGACGAAGCTGGAGAAGGAATTGGAGGTCGAGAAGGCTAGTTCTATTGCCTTGGCGGCTTCTGTGAGGTTGGCCAAAGATATAGCATTGAGGCACAAGGATAGCTATGTTACGGCCTACAGGGAAGTGATGCGTCTCAGGGAGGAGTTGGAGTCTGCCCGAGTTGATTATGTCGAGCTCCAGGGTCACCTTGTAGGCAGCGTAAATGCTGCTTATGAGAACCTGAAGGAGCAGGTTCGAGTTCTTGCACCCGAGGTCGACCTTACTCTCTTCAGCTTGGATAATGTTGTAAAGGATGGCAAGATTGTCCCTGACGACCCTGATGACGATGATGTTGAACCACCTCATGTGCATGCCGTCAAGACTGCTGTTGGGCCGACTTCTTCGGCTCCTTCATCCGAGGCTGGTCATCCTGAATCGGAACTGGATCACCAAATCTTAAACAGGGATGACGGGACAGTGGATGCAGTGCCTCTTCAGACTCGCCCTCCTTCACCCCGTGCTGCTGAGAAGACTTTGGATCCTCAATGAATTTTCTAGATGTTTGTGTGAATAGCCCGGTTTGTGGGCTTTTTGAACTCTATATTTTGTAAATGGTGGTTCTGACTTTTGCTACATTCCTAGTTGCTTGTTTAGCAACTTTATTTTAGAAAACAAAGTAATTTCCAAGCTCTTGGGGCTAGTTTTGGTAGTCTCTTGATTTTGTTATTATAACTTGTATTTTTCGTAACATATCTGTCTGCACTCGTTTTAGTACCTTTTTAGGTTTTGGGAGTGTCGGAATTTTTGTTGTCTGACCTCTTTGGACTGGCTTGATTCCTTTGCGCTTTTGCCTGATGTTATTTCTAGTAACTCGTTTTGTCTGGACCTTGTTCAGGTCTTTATTAGGAATTACTTTGTATACCACCAAGGTTTTCGAGAGGCCGATTTCGTCATGTCGGCTTTGTCCGAGTTGTTGTTAATATCCATTCTTTTTTGGGACCTGGTTTAGGTCTCCTTCCGTAATTACTTTTGTAACCTTTTTCGAGCCGACTTCATCATGTCGGGCCCTTCTAAGTTATTTTTGTAATCCTCTTTCTTGGACCTTGTTCAGGTCTCTTTCAGGGATTACTTTTATAACTTTTATATTTCGGGCCGACTTCATCATGTCGGGCCCTTCTAAGTTATTTTTGTAATCCTCTTTCTTGGACCTTGTTCAGGTCTCTTTCAGGGATTACTTTTATGACTTTTATATTTCGGGCCGACGTCATCATGTCGGGCCCTTCTAAGTTATTTTTGTAATCCTTTTTCTTGGACCTTGTTCAGGTCTCTTTCAGGGATTAATTTTATAACTTGTTTGTAGGAGACCGACTTCGTCATGTCGATCTCTTATAAGTTATAGCAATCCTCTTTTATAGGGTTAGCTACAATCCTCTTTTATAGGGTTAGCTAGACCTCTTTCCAGGGATTTACTTATAACTTTGGTTATTGTGACTGGTCCGACTTCTTTACGTCGGCCATTCTTTAAGTTATTTTTTAGCAATCCATTTTATTAAGACCTCGTCAGGTCCTTTCTATGGATCACTTTCGATAACTTCTTGCATTATTCTGTTTTCATCTTTGCCAGTTTTGTAGAAATTGGGTTTAATACTCGTTTGGTCGACCTTTTAATGAATTTGGTTTTCATATCTGTTGGTCTTTATCGTGATCGTCCAGTGAATTTGATTTTCACTTTCTGCCGATCTGTAGCTCTGTAATCGGACGATGAATATTTCAGATTAATGCGTCTTGAGCATTTGTAGAAGATCTGAATAGATTTTATTCAAAAGAAAATACAAATATATACATGTGGGAACTTTATCCCTCTAAGTCGAGCAATTTATAGGTCTTGGCTTGGTGCCTCATTAGAAAACCTTTTCAGGAAAAAGAGTGCGCCATATCCTAAGATCCTTTATTGTCCCTAACTATAGTACCTTCTTAGGTTGCAGGCGTGCCATGACCTAGGAAACTCTCGACAATCGAGTTCGGACAGTCTGTAGTAGCCCTTTCCAAGTACTTCTATGACTCAGTAGGGTCCCTTCCAGTTTGCTGCCAGCTTTCTTTCTCCAGGTCGAGTTGTTCCGATATCATTTCGGATTAGGACGAGGTCATTCTCAGATAATCCTCGTGGAACCACCCTTTGATTGTATCTCGAAGCCATTCGTCGTTTTAATGCCTCTTCCCTTATTTGAACTCTTTCTTGGACTTCTGGGAGTAGGTCGAGTTCTTCCCTTTGAAGTTGGGAGTTGGCTTCTTCATTATAGTGGATCACTCTAGGCGACCCTTCTTCAATCTCCACTGGGATCATTGCCTCTATTCCGTACGCTAATCGGAAGGGTGATTCCTTTGTGGTGGAATGCGGTGTCGTTCGATATGCCCACAGGACTTGTGGGAGTTCTTCAGCCCAGGCTCCCTTTGTGTCCTGTAATCTTCGCTTGAACCCCGCCAGTATGACTTTGTTGGCAGCTTCGGCTTGTCCATTGGCTTGGGAATGTTCTACGAAAGTGAACTGGTGTTTTATGTTCAGGTCGGCCACTAGCTTTCTGAAGCCTGCATCTGTGAATTGACTGTCATTGTCTGTGGTGATGGAGTACGGAACCCCGAACCTTGTGACAATGTTCCTATATAGGAATTTTTTACTTCTTTGAGCAGTGGCATTAGCTAGGGGTTCTGCCTCGATCCACTTTATGAAATAGTCTACCTCTACTATGAGGAATTTAACTTGTCCCGATCCCTAAGGGAAGGGTCCGATAAAGGTCGAGTCCCCATTTTGCGAATGGCCAAAGTGAGGTCACGCTGATGAGTTTCTCTGGCGGGGCGATGTGAAAGTTAGCATGTTTCTAATATGGTGTACATGTCTTTACGAACTCCGTGGCTTCTTTTTGTAGAGTTGGCCAATAAAACCCTATCCGGAGTACTTTTTTGGTAAGTGATTGCGCTCCGAGGTGATTGCCACAGGTGCCACTATGTATCTCTTCTAGGACTTCTTTTGTGTTGGAAGTCGGTACACATTTTAACAATGGTATTGAAATCCCTCTTTTGTATAGGGTATTGTTTATGATAGTGTAGTATTGTGCCTCCCGATTTAACCTTTTTGCCTTCTTTTCATCTGTAGGAAGCATTTCTGTTTTGAGGTAGTTGATTATGGGAGTCATCCATCCTTGATCCACGCCTGTTATGGCTAGGACTTTTTCCTCTTCCGAGATTGATGGGTTTTGCAGCATTTTCTGGATGAGGCTTCTATTGTTGCCCCCTGGTTTGGTGCTGGCTAGCTTTGAGAGTGCATCAGCTCGGGCATTTTGTTCGCGGGTATGTGGCGGATCTCATATTCCCCGAGTTGTCTGAGCTGTTCCCTGGTTTTATCCAAGTACTTTTTCATGGTGGGATCCTTGGCTTGGTAACTCCCTGTTATTTGTGAAGTGACTACTTGTGAGTCGCTGAAGATGATAAGCTTTTGAGCTCCAACCTCCCTAGCCATCTTCAAACTAGCTAGTAGTGCCTCATATTTCGCTTGGTTATTTGAGGTGGGGAACCCGAATTTGAGGGAGAGTTCGATTTGGGTCCCTTGGTCGCTTTCAATTATCACACCCGTGCCGCTTCCAGTTTTATTGGAGGAACCATCCACATAGAGATTCCATTTTGTGCGGAGTTCCGGGGTGTCTGTAAATTCTGCAATAAAGTCGGCCAGGTATTGTGATTTGATGGCTGTTCGAGCTTCATATTGAAGATCAAATTCGGACAACTCGATTGCACATTGCAAGATTCTACCTGCTAGGTCTGTTTTCTGTAAAATTCCTTTTATAGGCTGGTTGGTCCGAACCTTAATGGTGTGAGCCTGGAAGTATGAACGAAGTCGTCGAGATGTCAGTATGAGTGCGTAGGCAAATTTTTCTATTTTTTGGTAGTTCAACTCGGATCCTTGTAATGCTTTACAAATGAAGTATATGGGTTGTTGCCCACTGTCGTCTTCTCGAACTAATGCTGAGGCTACTGCCCGACTTCCTACCGCGAGGTATAATATGAGTGGTTCTCCTTCTCGTGGTCGAGATAGGATAAGTGGTTGTCCCAAGAATCTTTTGAAATCTTGGAAGGCTTGCTCGCACTCGGCGGTCCATTCAAACTTCTTCCCTTTCCTTAGAGTGGCGTAGAAGGGGAGAGATCTTATTGCCGACCCGGCTAGGAATCTGGACAAGGCTGCTAACCTTCCGTTGAGTTGTTGTACTTCTTTGACACAAGTCAGACTCTTCATGTTAAGTATGGCCCCGCATTTATCCAGATTTGCCTCAATTCCTCTTTGTGTGAGCATGAAACCCAGGAATTTGCCAGCTTCTACTGTGAAGGTGCACTTTGCAGGATTAAGTCGCATGCCATGTCTTCTTATGGTGTCGAATACTTGGGCGAGGTCGAACAGCAACGTCTCTTCACTTTGTGTCTTTATTAACATGTCGTCCACGTAGACTTCTATGATTTTTCCGATATGATCCGTGAAGACTTTATTCATTAATCTCTGGTAAGTAGCTCCCACGTTTTTAAGACCAAAAGGCATGGCGATGTAGCAATAGTTTGCTTTTAGGGTTAAAAATGAAGTTTTTTCTTGGTCAGGTGGATACATTGGGATTTGATTGTATCCCGAATATGCGTCCATAAACGAGAGGTATTTATATCCGGAGGATGCATCTACCAGAGCATCAATACTTGGGAGTGGATAAGGATCTTTTGGGCAGGCTTTGTTGAGATCAGTGTAGTCGGTGCACATTCACCACTTCCCATTTTATTTTTTCACCAAGACGACGTTAGTTAGCCATAGTGGGTACTTGACTTCTCTTATGAATCCTGCCTCCAGTAGAGCTTGTACCTGCTCTTCCACAGCTTAGGATCGTTCTGGTCCGAGCTTTCTTCGTCTCTGTTGTACCGGCCGAGATCCTGGATAGACCGCCAACTTGTGGCACATTAATTTGGGGTCTATGCCTGACATGTCTGCAGCCTTCCATGCAAAGAGGTTGACGTTATCTCGTAAGAACTGTATGAGTGATTCTTTTATATCTCCTTTTAGGCTCGTACTAATATTGGTTGTTTTGTCTGGGATGTCTCCGATCTGGACTTTCTCTACTTCACCTTCAGGTTGTGGGCGGAGTTCTTTCTGCCTCTGAACTCCACCGAGTTCGATTGTGTGGAATTCTTCTCTTCTGCCTCTGAGGTTTAGACTTTCGTTGTAACAGCGGCGCACCATCTTTTGGTCTGCTTTTATTGTAACTATCCCTTCTGTAGTTGGGAATTTCATGCACAGATGTGGAGTTGAGACTATTGCGCCGAGCTGATTCAATGTTGTCCGGCCTATTAAGGCGTTGTAGGCTGAACTCACGTCGACCACGATGTAGTCTATCTTGAGTGTTCTTGACTAGTTTCCTTTTATGAAGGTTGTGTGTAGTGAGATGTATCCAAGTGGTTGAACTGGGGTGTCTCCCAGTCTGAACAGGTTGTTTGGGTATGCTCTAAGTTCTTTTTCTTCTAGGTCGAGCTTGTCGAAGGCAGTTTTGAATAAGATGTCGGCGGAGCTCCCTTGGTCTATTAATGTGCGGTGGAGATTTGCGTTTGCCAATATAATAGTGATGACCATGGGATCATCGTTTCTTGAGATTATACTAACTGCATCCTCTTTGGTGAAAGTAATTGCGGGGATGTCGGATGCTTCCTCCTTCCCCTCAACATGATATACTTCTTTAAGATATCTTTTGTGAGATGATTTGGAGATTCCTCCTCCCGCAAATCCGCCGTGTATCATGTGGACATGTCTTTCTGGTGTACGAGGTGATCATGCGGTTCGTCCGACATCTTCGTCCCTTCTTCTTTTTCTTTGCTCATCGTCTCGGGTGGCCAGGTACCGATCTAATTTCCCTTCTCTTACTAGTTTTTCTATGACGTTCTTTAAATCAAAACATTCGTTGGTAGAATGCCCACGGATTCGATGGTATTCACAATATTCAGTCTGATTTCCTCCTCCTTTTTTGCCTTTGAGTGGTCGAGCTGGGGGTATTTTTTCAGTGTGGCAGACTTCTCTGTAGACATCCACAAGGGACACCCGAAGAGGGGTGTAATTGTGATATTTTTTTATTTTCTCCCCTTGTCGATCTTCCTTCTTTTTGGATTCCTTGTCCTTATCCCGAGAGGGGTAGGTGAATCCGGATTTTGCGGTCTCTCCTAGTCAGGAGTTTTCCTCCATGTTGATGTACTTCTCTGCTCATTCTTGCACTTTGTTTAGAGATTCGGGATGTTTTTTCGATATAGATTGGCTAAAAGGTCCCTCTCGTAAGCCACTGATGAGGCCCATAATGGCGGCCTCTGTTGCTAGGCTTTCTATGTCCAGGCATGTTTTGTTGAATCTTTTCATGTAGTTGCGAAGACTTTCCCGATCTCCTTGCTTGATTCCTAATAGACGTGGGGCGTGCTTAGCCTTATCTTTTTGGATGGAGAATCTGGCTAGAAATTTCTTAGCTAAGTCGTCGAAGCTTGAGATGGACCTAGGAGGTAGATTGTCGAACCATCTTATCGCTGTCTTTGTTAAGGTAGTCAGAAAGGCTTTGCAGCGAACTGCATCTGAGGCGTCGGTGAGGTATATTCTACTTCTGAAATTGCTGAGATAATGACCAGGATCTGTAGTGCCATCATATAAAGGCATATCCGGGAGTTTAAATTCTTTAGGGATTTTGGTCTTCATGATCTCCCTAGTGAATGGATCTTGATCCTTGCGAGAGCTGTCCTCATGGATGGATCGAGTAGCTTTGGTTTTGAGATCGGCTTCGAGTTTTAGAAGTTTATCTTCTAATTCCCGGTGCCGCCTTATCTCCCTTTGTAGATCCTTCCCAGCTTCTCGCTGATGTTGGGCTTCTTTTTCAAGTTATTTTAAACGATCTTGAAGCGTCTCTAGAGCTCCCGGGTTTGGTGAGTTTTTGTCCCCGTTAGATTTCGGGGTATCTTTTGGTGTAGTCTCCGCATTTTT
Source organism: Arachis hypogaea (assembly GCF_003086295.3). Lineage (NCBI taxonomy): Eukaryota > Viridiplantae > Streptophyta > Magnoliopsida > Fabales > Fabaceae > Arachis > Arachis hypogaea. The sequence continues at coordinate 112,424,513 of NC_092052.1, read as the reverse complement.
GTACGGCGTTCTATCTTCTAGATCTGAATCATGGTCGTTGTCATGGTCATCCGCCATGGTGATGGGATGACTTCCAGATTCTCCGGCAACGGCGCCAATGTTCCGAGGGTTACCTGAAACTGTAGGTCGATCTCGGATGAGATCTTCTATACTGGTCGGAGATGACGTGTCCGGCTGGTGGATGGTGGCCGGAGCGGTCGTATCTGACTTGTTGGACTGCTGCACTGCTGATCCGTTGTCACCGGAGGGTGGTGGTACCTGCAAGGGACTCCGGTGCTTAAGTTAGTAAGGGTATTAAACAGGTTTTTAGTAGAATCAGAGTATGAGTTATACATGGGTGCTCCAGTGTATTTACAGTAGTGTGGAGTGACCTTTTTGGATAAGATAAGTTAGTTATCTTATCTTATCTTATCTTTGAGTGAGGTCAGCTTATCTTCAAGGGAACCGCCCTTCTCTCTATAGGCCTGGGCGGCCTTTGGAGTTGGGTCGCGTTCCTTGATTTGGGCCCTCTTTGGCCTTTTCTGTCGATTTGGCCGAGCTCTTTGAGAAGAGGTCGGATGGTTTGACCTAAAGAGGTCGGTCGCTTTGTCGCTAAATATCCCGGGTCGGATAACTCGACCCAGGGTATGAACACTCCCCATGTCAATCTTCTTTCTTTTTGGATTCTTTATCCTTATCCTGGGAGGGATAGGCGAATCCGGATTTTGAGGTCTCTCCTAGTCGAGAGTTTTCTTCCATGTTGATGTACTTCTCCGCTCCTTCCTGCACTTCATTCAGAGATGTGGGGTATTTTTTCGATATAGATTGACTAAAAGGTCCTTCTCGCAGGCCATTGATGAGGCCCATAATGGCGGCCTCTGTTGGTAGGCTTTGTATGTCCAGGCATGTTTTGTTGAATCTTTCTATGTAGTTACGAAGACTTTTCCGATCTCTTTGTTTGATTCCTAATAGACTTGGGGCGTGTTTAGCCTTATCTTTTTGGATGGAGAATCTGGCCAGAAACTTCTTGGCTAAGTCGTCGAAGCTTGAGATGGACCTAGGAGGTAGATTGTCAAACCATCTAATTGCTGTCTTTGTTAAAGTAGTTGGAAAGGCTTTGTAGCGAACTGCATCTGAGGCGTCGGTGAGGTACATTCTACTTCTGAAATTGCTGAGATGATGGCCAGGATCTGTAGTGCCATCATACAAAGTCATATCCGGGAGTTTAAAGTCTTTTGGGATTTTGGTCTTTATGATCTCCTTGGTAAATGGATCTTGGTCCTTGCGGGAGCTATCCTTATGAGAGGATCGATTAGCTTTGGCCTTGAGATCGGCTTCGATTTTTAGGAGTTTGTCCTCCAATTCCCGGCGTCGTCTTATTTCCCTTTGTAGGTTTTTCTCATCTTCTCATTGATGCTCCGCCTCTTTTTCGAGTTGCTTTAAGCGATCTTGAAGTGCCTCCATGGCTCCCACAGTTGATGAATTGTTGTTTTTGTTAGGTTGAGGAGTATCTTTTGGTGTAGTGTCCGCGTTCTTGTGCGGCGTTCTATCTTCCAGATCCGAATCGTGGTCATTGTCATGATCGTCCGCCATGGTGATGGGATGACTTCCAGGTTCCCCAGCAACGGCACCAATGTTTCGAGGGTTACCTGAAACTGCAGGTCGATCTCAGATGAGATCTTCTGTACCGGTCAGAGCTGACGTGTCCGGCTGGTGGGTGGCGACCGGAGCTGTCGTACCCGACTTATTGGCTGGCTGCGCTGTTGACCCTTTGTCACCGGAGGGTGGTGGTACCTGCAAGAGACTCCGATGCTTAAGTTAGCAAGCGTATTAAGCAGGTTTTTAGTAGAATCAGAGTATGAGTTATACCTGGGTACTCCAGTGTATTTATAATAGTGTGGAGTGACCTTTTTAGATAAGATAAGTTAGTTATCTTATCTTTGGGCGAGGTCAGCTTATCTTCAAGGGAACCGCCCTTCTCTCTGTAGGCTTGGGCTGCCTTAGGATTTGGGTCGTGTTCCTTGATTTTGGGCCCCTCTTTGGGCTTTTCTGTCGTTTTGGCCGAGCTCTTTGAGAAGAGGTCGGATAGTCTGACCTGAAGAGGTCGGTCGCCTTGTTACTGAACATCCCGGGTCGGATAGCTCGACCCAGAGTATGAACAGTTTCAGAAAGGTGATTTGTATTAAAACAAGTCATGTATCCTCAAAACAACTCGAACCGAACGAGTTGTACGAAACTAGGACAAGAAATATTCTTTGGTTAAGCAAGATGTGCTAAAACCAATCATACAGAGCCTACAAGCCTTAAATAACTCGGAAAAAACGAGTTGTACAAATCAATTCTAGAAAAAAGACTTGGCCAAAAACAAGTCGTTTAAAGAGGGAAAAGTATTTATAACACGCCAGAGGCATAAGGGTAAATTGTCGCGATCATTAAAGAAACACGCCGTTACTAATGTAACTGCTCCCACGTGTAAATACAAAAACCCCAACAGACGCGACATTTGATTAGACTTGGCGGTTAAGAAATTTGAAATCACGTCAGTTTTAAAAATCACGTCAGCTACAGACCCGAGTTCAATACTCGAATCCAACTCATAAGCAAAAGAGATCGGACTCGAGTAGGGGCACTGTTCCTAACCTGACCCAACGCTATGGCCCAGGTCCAAATACACCAAAAGGCCCAATCCAAAGATTGGCCTTCGTTATCCACCGACCTCTTCAGAAGAGGTCGGACTCAACACAGACTTCTTTCCAAAGAAGTCGGGCTCAAGAGATAGCTGGCAGATAACACTTATTCAAATAAGTAACTGTCCCTAAAATCTCTCAACACACTTCTAGAAGTCATATCCCAACAATCCCTAGATAAAAGGGACGGTTATCCACCAATAGTGGATCCACTCCAACGGTGGTTATTGGCACATCACCTATAAATACACTGACACCCCTCAGGTATCTCTAAGTTCCAATACATTCTAAACCTGCTTAACCCCATGCTGACTTAGGCATCGGAGTGTCTTTGCAGGTACCACCCCCCCCCCCATTCTTTCACATACACAACTCAGACGGTGGCTCCTAGACGTAAACCAAGTCGGAGATCACCCTCCTCTTGCGCTTGGGCCTCACAAACAAGCCCAACCACCATTCGGTTCTAGGTAAGCCCCGAAACAGATACCTAGTTGAATTATTGACTAAATCACGGTATAACAATTTTCTAACTAACAATTTCGTTTAAACACAACCATTTTCATTTTTTACCAGGCTCATTTTTTTCGATATTGTAGGAGTGTGTGAGTTGTGCTTGGTTATGGTGTATACAGGTGTTAGACACAGGTGTGGGATAGCCTTTTCTAACAATGGCAGGGAGAAATCGGACCGTCCGAATTCTTTGTTAGGAAATTTGTTGACCACCAATCGGACGGTCCGAGTTAATTGGAGGGAGAATTTGAATTTGGCCAAGCTAATCGGACCATGCGATTAGTATATTTTTTTTATTTTGGTGAGAGTGAACTCGGAGGGTCCGAGTTGTTGAAGAATATATTATTTAATTTGCCTAAGACTAATCGGTGGGTCCGAGTTGTATATATATATGTGTGTGTGTGTGTGTGTGTGGAACTCGGGTGCAACTTCTCAGATCTCCTTCTTTTTGTTCTGTTTCTTCTTCTTTCACCAACTCTTGCATCTCTCTATTCTTTCGTATGAACTTCAAGAATATGAAAGTGTAGTTCATATTTATGAGAGTGTGAGAAATGGATGATAGAGTTCCGCTTAGAGTATATCATTTTGGTCAGATTTTATTACAAACATCTAAAGGAGTGAGATTTAGTTGCGAGAATCCGTTAGATATTGTTATTCCATTCACAATCTCGTTTGAAGAGCTAAAAGGTGTGATCTGTGAGAAGATAGATTCTGAGATATCAAGAAAAATATCGTGTATTTTATACAGATATCCTGTACCGGTATTTGGTGGATTCGTGCTGTTTCAAACCAAATATGTAACCGACGAAGCGAGTATGCAAGAAATGTTTTCAATGTATATTGAAACTCGCACTCAGATATCGGTCATCGAGTTGTACGTTGAATTCGAACAATTTGAAGCCGACCGAAATATTGAACGGGAAGATTACAATAGTGACAGTGAGGAAGAGTTTGAAAGCAATTACAAAGTTGTTGCTCCAAACTGCGCGACACGTGGCTGTCAACCCACAACTCGGACCATCCGTGTGGAAGCTGCAAATCGGACCGTCCGTTTTCCCTTCCCCCTGGCGCACCGTCCGATTTCAGTTGAACTGACACTACACCCCGGTAAAACACACATGCATCCCATATGTGTAGCCTACTCCACCAACGACTTCATATGAAAATTAAAAAGCGTTTTTAACAGTTTGGTACTTAATTAAAAAAAAGTTTACAAGCCTCTCTTACACATTCTTTATTTTTATATTAAAAATAAAAAGAGTGCTAGAAGACCAATAAATTTTATAATTTGTAATTATCAATTAGTCATTATTAATATTTTTAATAGTGTGAAATTATATCTAATGGGGTGAGATTTTTTTTTTTTTTTGATTAAATGCTAGCTATATTTTAATAAAAAATTGTTGGCCCTAAATTTTTTTTAAAAATAATTGATTAAAAAAAGAAATAAAAAATTTGTTTCTATACCATAAAAATATATAAAGAATTGTACAAATATTATTTTTTAACCCAAATTAAAAAATCATTATTTTAAAAAATAAAAATCACTAAATACTGAATTTTTATTTAATATTACTTTTTATTTAATTATAGTTTGACTCCTATAGTTATTATACTTATAAGCCCCAAATTTTACGTAATATTAATAAGATAAAAGTAAAAAAAGAAAAAAAAAATAAAGAAAGAAGAGAATTGAACCCTGCTCATTATAGAATAAATGAATATAAAATAGGTATGCCAATTATTGCTTTACTTATAAAAGAATTTAAAATAAAATGTTCTTTATTTAGTAAATTAAAAAGTTAGAGAGACACTCAGGAATTCTCTAATCATGCATATATCCTTCAATCATAAGATAAGAGGATATCAACTGTAGCAACGAAATACATCAAGAGGAAGCAGCTCCTCTTAAAACCTCCCCATACTTGGTGCAAACAATAATAGCAAACAGAGTAAGGAGATTTAGACTTCAGTATCAAGCTAAAACCCTTCCTAATTTTCCCACAACACCCTTCAATGGAAATTGTTTAATTTTCTTTTTCCCTCTCTGTTGATCTCCCAAATCTGAACAAACATAGCAAAGAACAATTAGCCAACTCAGGATTCAGGAGAATGGTTATCTTCGTTTCAAATCCTTCAAACATGTAATGGCATACCTAAGGAAGGGACTGAGAATTATGTCCTACATTTTAGATGGCCATCTTCATCTCAATCTTCTGGTGAGGATTATAGTCACTGAGCTCGAAATCAGAAGCCACAAAAGAATCTATATCTTTTTTCTCTGGGTTTATCTTCAAAGTCTGCATTGAATCAACAAAGCAAAACACAATTTGAAGAGTACTAAATGGTCAAATTTTGCATCCAATTACATTGTGGCAAGGATTTTCTTCAAAATTACATACTGGAAAAGGCGTTGGTAAGTTCTGGAGCTGCTCCTGCAAAGGCTTCACATGATTTTGGTAAACATGTGCATCTCCAATGACATGGATAAAATCACCTGGAACTAATTCTGACAAGAGGAGTGAAAATAAAACATTACATAGTTTTACAACAAAATAAAATCAGGTTTTCAAAGTTCAGCACATTAACAAGCGTGAATAATTCAGAGAACTAGGGAAAAATAATTATTCATAGAGGATCACCACATATTAGCTTAAGCCATTCACAACTAAATATATTGGCAAATAGGATTAGGACCCAACAACGACGAGACTTTGAGATTTACAAGGATATGTAGATCTGAATATATAAAGTCCACAAGAGATGCTTCAAAAATTTACATACCACAAACATGAGCAATTATGCAGGTCAGGAGGGCATAAGATGCAATATTAAATGGCACGCCTAGGCCCATGTCAGCAGATCGCTGATACATTTGACATGATAACTCCCCATTTGCTACATAGAACTGGAGGGGGAAAAAAGAATAAGCAGCAGCAGAAAGAAAAGAGAGATTTGTTTAAAGAAAAACTAAAAAAGAGCAGACCTGTGCAAACATGTGGCATGGTGGAAGCGCCTCCAATTTAAGATCAGCTGGATTCCATGCAGAGAGAATGATCCGCCGATCATTAGGATTGTGCCTTATCTTGGTAATAACATCTAACAGCTGATCAAATCCTTGGCCAGAGTAGTCAGCATGCATATTAGTATACCTAAAGAGTGTAAGATGAGGGATAGAGAGCTAAGCAATCCAAAACACAATAGTCTATAGACCTGCTCAGGAAAAGGTATGATCAACCTACCTGGCACCAAAGTGCCTCCACTGAAACCCATAAACAGGTCCCAAGTCACCCTCCTCCCTGTCTGTCAAGCCAAGTCTATAATTTAAAATAGAAGCCACTTAGTAACTGCAAGAAGAAAAATGTACAATTGTAGTTAAGACAACTGTCATGCTTGCCTATCTAGGTATTCTCTCAATGCATTGCCATCCCATATATGGATCCCTTTTTCCTGCAGCAACTGCCAATGTAACATAACTTTCAGAATATAAGTTAATAATGATCATATCTACTATAGTAACAGAAGAATCTTGGAGAGTAACAACCAAAAAGATGAATATCTCATGAAAATGAAGTGCTATGGTTGAAAGTTAAGTTGAGAACCATTTTTTTAATAATGTTGAGCATCATTCAAGATACATTTATTCACTTCTGAGTTCTGAGTAAGGCTGCCCCCATTAAAACCCAAGCTCAGATAGTGTTGATTGGAATATTTGGTTAATATCAACTTGTTTGTTACATAACTAGGAAAGGATATGATTCATTTGTGTGAAGAAAACGATTGGATGAATATATCATTACCTTGGCATTTGTAGACCCACTAATAAACCAAAGAAGCTCTTCAACAACCCCTCGCCAAAATACTTTCTAGGAATCAATGAAGAAGTTGTGTCAACTTATCTATCTAAACAAAATGAACAAATAAATACTCCTCTTCCCCAATAAATCCTACCTAATAAGAACATAAAATAAATAAAAAAGAACAATACGAAAAGGAAAATAACCACAAGAATGGCAAGTTATTTTGTGCAGTACATTAAGTACATGTTTTAAACTATAATAATAAGTATAATGTCTATGTACCTTTGTAGTAAGAAGAGGGAAGTTTCTGCGCAAATTGAACCTCATCTGTAAAAATATGGATATAGATGTCAGAGTACAAATTACAGCAACCCCTCAAATATAGCCATCAACATGTTACCTGGCAACCAAATTTTGACAAGGTACCAGTCCTTGTTCTATCATCTTTGGCTGTACCCTCAGAGATGATTTCTTCAACCAGCCTAAGATACTTGTATTCTTCATGTCTTTCAAGAATCATTTTAGGAAGAAAAGAAAAATCCTTGAACTCAAACTTTACAGTATCTGAATTGTTATCAAGAACTGGATCAGTATTCTGAGTTGCACGCTCCACCAAATGCCTTACACGCACATAAGTTGTGAAAGAATAGCGGATGTTGTTTTCCACCTTAGGAAAAGATGCGTACCACAACTGAAATACAGAGGAATCAACTGGAGGCATAAATGTGTCACACTTGATCCTTGTCTGAATTTCAGTGATGTGGATAGCTTCACATCCAGGTGCATTTAAAGTCTCCCTGTAAATGAAAATTATCATCAGTAATTGAGAAAGAGCCTAATACAAACAGGAAGAATAACGCACAGAGAAAGAAAAGGATATACCTAAATATTTGTCCACCTCCTATAACAAATATTTTCTCAATTGACAAACTATAAGGAGGTTCAGCTAACAATTCCAAAGCATAAGCCATACTTCTACATATAACAACATTCTCTGCTATTGCAATATCAAAGCTATCTGAGCGAGTAAGAACAACATTAAGACGGCCGGGAAGAGGCCTGTATTTATGAGGGATACTATCCCATGTTTTTCTACCCATTACAACAGCATTCTTCTTCCCTGGATCAGATGTTGTTACAGTAACCTCCTTAAAAAATTTGAGATCAGTAGGTAACTTCCAGGGTAATTTCCCATCTTTACCTATCCCCATATCTGGTGTAGCAGCCACTACCACTTGGTAATTCCTCTGCAGATTTGGCGGTGGGTTGAGTTTTCCATTGCCATTGCCACTGCCGGTTCCATTGGGGATTACAAAAGAATTACTGGCCATAATGGAACTCAAGAGCCGATAGAAACTTAAAGATGGTGTATCAAAACAAGGACTGCACAACCAATTCTTTTGGAAGTGCAGTTGAATCTGAAACCAACAAAGCATTACATTAAAACTTATATAATTAATGTCATTGCTCATACATATCACATTTTAGTTGGAACACTTCAAAAAGAATAACCATAGAGAGGGCAAAGCTTATTATTAACTATCACTATAGTTGTACAAGATTTTTTCAACTCCATGAACAGCAGATACAACAGGTCGTATTTACACTGAAATGCAAGAATTCAAGACAAAATTTGAAGAAGTAACTGACCAGTTTCAGACTGAAGCGCAGAATTTTGGAATTTTATGACCTTAATAGCTTGCGAGAAATTTCATGAACTGCTTTCCAACCTTCCACAGTATTGAAATCCAAAAAGAGTATTATTGTTATTTTATATGATAATTTTAACGAAGTAAAGACACAATGAAATATATCTGGGTGCAAGGAAGAATGTTTGAATATCCCAGTAAGTGAGAATGCAAGAACAATTTCCCAATTGTTTCAGAAGTAGAAATAACAAAAGGATCAATCTTGCAGATAGGACACACTACCCACTCATATTTCTAAGAAGGAAACCTGTTAAAAAAAGAACTATGGAATCAATATAACTCTGGCCTTTTTCTGACCCTTATTTTCCTACTCAACTTCTTTATACCTGACCCTTCCATGTTTTTTTTTGTTGCACAATGCATATTCCTGAGAAGCACATATATACAACATCATCATTTGGTTCAAGTTCAAATTTGCCTTCTTTTCTACTATTAGAATTGCACTGAAGTTTTCATGAACTGAGCGAGCATTCAGTAATGACCACCGATTCATATAGCAGTAGTAGCAAGATTTTCCCTAATGCTTCTTCAAAGTAATATAATATTGAATGCTTCGTCAATTCATCACATAAAATTAATGAATAAGAGTTATTAATAAATTCAATCAGTAAGGAACCTTTTGATTTTTGAAAACATTGAAGACTCACCAGAGAATTTGGTACTGGCGGCTCAACGGAGGTTTGCGGAATTCACGACCATCACCCACTCTCCTCGTTCTACGCTTCGATCACCACCATCGAGGAGTCAGAGCCCCCACGTCTGGACAGCGCCGCCACCAGGGACCTTCAAAAACATTTCACTGCTCCTTCTTCCCCTCTCCCCTTCATAGCATCGTCCCCTCCATTCCTTGTTCGGCGGCGGCGGCGGCGGCGACGGTTCCTCTATCTGCCACTGCTGTCTCCTCCTCCATCCTTTCCTTCTTCTCTTCTCTTTTCCCTCTATTTCGCCTAAGTTCTTCTCTTTTCTTTTGTTCTGATGAGAGAGAAGGAAAGGAGGGACAAGTTGAGGATGATTATGGCAGTGATGGTAGAGCCGTAGAGGTGTGATGGTGGGGGTGAGACTTGAGAGGTAGGGTGGACTGGTGGAGTTGGGGATGAGAGGTGGACGCCGTGAATGAGGGATAAGGTTGGAATATGAGGTTTGGAAGGAGGGTATTTTAGAAAAAAAATATTAATAAACTTTTAGTATCCGGTCCCTACTTTTTAGAGGTAACCAAGGATTAAAATTTTGTATTTTATAACTGAAATTTTAGTTTCAGTTTTTAATTATTAAATATGATATTCAATTTCTAATTTCAGGTCTAATATTTTAAAACAAACGGAAGTTTATAGTTGTTATATAAATTACGATTTACACAATTTTATCACATTTTATGGGAGTAAATATCCATAGTAGTCAATGAGATTCACGCAAATACTCAATGTAATTCTCAAGATCCTGATTTTTCTATTGTAGTCCTCCAAATAGAACTCCGAGCACTCAAAGTGATCCCTATGCATATTTCTGGTGATGAGTCATCCCGGAACGCTGATGTGGCGACGTTTTGCCAGGCTGGAGCTGAGCTGGCTCATTTTCAATTTATACCCACCTTGGTCCCTCGCAGTTGGTGTTATTGTACAAAGTCCCACTCATGCACGCTTTGCTCTTCCTCTTCATCGCATTTTTCAGGCTCCCAATTCTCTTCTTCTGCGCTCTTCAAACCTACATCGACCTCAGAAAGCACCCGAAGAATAAGGACAAGCTCAATTTCGACGAGAAAAATGCCTAGATCTTCACTCAAGCTCGACCATGCTCACCTGTGCATAATCACTACTTGTGCCTTGTGGTTTTGCAGTTCCTTGACCCACCTATGCTGATACTTCTCAAATGGGTACCTTCCAGAGACCTTCTTGGTCAACACACTACTCAATATGTACGTCAAATTCCACCTCTTGGAAGAGGCACACAAGCTGTTCGATGAAATGTCCGAACAAAATGTTGTTTTATGGACAACTTTGATATCTGCTTATTCTCAAGCTAAGTTAGGGATGCAGGCCCATGTCCATGTGCTGAAGTATGATCAAGATCTTATCCTTAACAATGCATTGTTAGATATGTATTGCAAGTGTGGTAGTGTGAAAGATGCAAAGCTCATTTTCAATAGGATGGCTGAGAAGGATGTTATTTCTTCATGTATGTTCTTTCTGCTTTTGTAGATATCTGGACAATGTGTGAGGGAAGATTTCACTTTGGCAGCTTAAGATATAAAGGGAATAATACAAGTAAGGTGGCTTATTGTAGTAACACAAATTCTGTTTTGGAACTTGAGTCAGAGTGGATAAAGCACAGAAAATTATCTTCTTATACCGCTCATGTTGTTCGTTCTTCCACATCTTGTATGCCTTGGTCTTGTAGAATCCCATGGGTGAAGAGTATTTTGAGTTCCTATAGTTTGGTGCTCTACTCAATTATACATTTTTTACACTATTTGGTTGATTAGTCACAGTTGCAAACAAAATTTCTATTCATGGTAATATTATATCTGAATGTGTTAATGATCATTTCAAAAATGCCTGGATGCATTGCTGGTAAGAAGTAGTTCACAGAACCGAATATGTGTTTTTCTAATTTACCCAATAAGAAAAATCAAACACTTTCTAAGAGCAAGCATTATGTGCGCTCTTGAGTTATCGGATGAGGATGATGATAGCTCGATTCTACCTCGGCTGCCTGATGATGTTTCCAAGTATTGCTTAGCACTTGTGCCTCATTCGGACCTCCCGGCTATGGCCAGTGTTTGTAAGAGATGGAGGTGTTTCATTCAGGCAGATAAAGAAAATTGGCTTGTTTTATAATGGTAAGAAAATTGGCTGGCTTGGTTGAGGAATGGCTTTTCCTGTTAACTGCAGATAAAGAAGGGAAAGGAAGCCATTGGGAGGTAATGGATTGTCAGGGTCAGAATCGTCGATCTCTTCCACCAATGCCTGGTCCAACATTTTAGGTTGGGTGCCAATATGCCTGCAAGAGCAGAGAATGAGCCATTTGACCACTTATCACCATGGAGAGACTAGCGATGTTGTTCTATATTTTGGGATTATTAACATCTTGCAAGACTATGATATCAGCAAGAAGCTGGAGCATGCGATGAAGAGAGCGATGAACAAGAAGAAGAGATAAATTTTATGAAAATTTGGGGATTTAGGGTTAAATATAATGGGAGGGACTAACGTGGGTACAAATTAGAAATTAGCCAGCTCAGCTAGCTGTTGGAGCCCTCCAGCGTGGCAAAACGTCGCCACATCAGCGCTCCGGTGATGACTCATCACCAGAAATATGCATAGGGACCACTTTGAGTGCTCAGAGCTCTATCTGGAGGGCTACAATAGGGAAATCGGGATCTTGAGGATTACATTGAGTATTTGCGCGAATCTCAGGGACGACTATGGGTATTTACTCCATTTTATGGAGATAAATCTCAGAGTAATTCCTGAAGTTACATTCGTACTTTATAATAGTCCTTGAATTTAATAGTTACCTATATTAGTCCTTGAAATTGTATCTCGTCCTTCCGGCACATTTCCTCAAATTGGTGTTATCAGAAAGCTGATCTGGATAATAGGGTGACACGTTGGCGAGCTAAAACGACGTAGTATTGCTGGTGGCGCGTAAATGCCCTAAAACGCCGTCGTTTCACTCCAAAATTGCTTTTGAAGAATCCTCCCTCAAACGTTAATATAACATATTGTCTCCCCCGTCTCAAAATACAATACAAACAGAGTCTTTCCTTCTCCTCTATACTCGTCAATGGCGGTGGTGTGATTGCTGTAACTGCAGAGATTTCGTTGGAACATGACTACTCTGAAGGATCGGTTTTGTTATCTACATCAGACAAAGACTATACTAAAGGCTGGTCTCTCTAAAAGATGTAAGGAAAAAAATTATGTGATAATAGGTGTGCTCTGTTTTTTGTTATTGTTGTTAGTTTAATATCTTCAGTAGTTAGAAATAAGTTTTTGGAGTGTAATGTGTGGGTATGCATGTTTGTGTTTCACAATGTTTGCTAGGGTTTGATCGCAACTAGCTTTCTGAGTGGTTACGCTAATAAAATTGTTGATTGGATAAGGGATGTTTATCATGGTGGAAATCTGTTTCTTATCTGTTAAGGTTTACTGCATTTACAGGAGTAAACATGATTTTATGTTTTAGTTATGAAGTTTTCAATTTGTTAATGTGGTTGAAGATGATGAGTTTGATCATGAAATTTTGTTTTTAAATTACAGATGCATGATCCTTTGATTACCATCATATTTCACCATGGAGGGTCATTTATCACAGAGCGTGATGAAAGTGTGAATTACAATAGTGGACAGATTTCTGAGTTGCCGAGAATTGACATAGACACACTAGATGTATTTTTTGTCCGAGACTACTACAAGAATATTGGGTATGACAATGTGACTCACTGTTGGTGGTTGGTGTCTAATAGGCCGTTGCAAACTGGTCTTAGAGCTGTGACACATGACAAAAAGTTCATGGAGATGTGTTACCTAGCTCAGAAGAACAATGAAATTATTCATGTGTACTATAAACATGGAGTCTCTAAACCTGTGTTTAATGAGAAAGCAGAACCAGCATCATCCAAAGGCAAGGAGTTAATAGTGCTACAAGACCTTATTCCACATCCATACCCCACCATCAATGTCACAACCAATACAATTTTCACCACATCACCATCAACTCCAATATCAGAGCCAACTCACACCACTAGCTCCAAAACAATTCCCACCACATTACCACCAATTCCAAGTTCAGAATCAATACACACCACTGCTGCTCCTACTACTAACCTCACCCCACCACCAAAAATAATGGCACAACCCATAGCTGCTCCTAGTACTAAGCCCAACCCACCACCAAAATTAATGGTAGTAATAGAAGATTATGAAATATAACTGCTGAGTAGTAAATCCCTTTATTGTTGTTTATTATTAGATATCTTAATTATTGTTGTTTATTGTTATATATGTGTACTGAGTAGTAAATCTGTTTACTGCTATTTAGAACAGTTGAGTAGTTATTGTATAAATTAGATGCTGCATAGTTGATGGTTGCTATATATGGATAGTGTCTGTTTACTCTGTTGAGGGACCAATGTGATGTCACTTACACAACTTTAGGGACCATTCTGAGTTTATTAATACAACATGAGGGACCTTTTTGAGGCTCGATTATAAACTTTTTGTACTGGCATTTTTGGTTATGCAGGGACTTATCCATGCAGTTTAGGATGTGTTCCCAAATATCCATCACAGATTCTGTGTTTGGCATTTATGGAGGAACTTCAACAAACAGTGGAAGAATAATCAGTTTAGAGGTTTAATTTGGGAGTGTGCAAGGTCTACAACTCAAACACACCAGCTACTACCACCCAACCAACCAGCACCCCACCTGCAAGTACTCTATCTACAAGCACTCCATCTGCAAGCACTCAACCAGCAAGCATAATGAGATTTGTGCCTAATCCTGGATTCAAGCCATCCAGAACCAAGAATGAATGACTTAAATTATTATCTTTAGGGACAGATGGTGTCTTTGTTTGTCTGTTTTAGTGAAGGAATTTACTTTGTATGCTTTCTTAATTAGGATTCCAGTGTTAGAGATTTTAGTATTGGAAACTTATCAGACTTATATTTTGACAACTCTGGTATACATGGTGACTATTGTTCTGGCTTTATAATGCCTTATTTTGAATGTATTTTTTACATTATGAAACATGAATTATAACTTTCTTGAATTGATCTGTGTCAAATTTTTAATTTTATTTTGTCCTCTTATATGCTATTAAGATGCATTCCAAACACTGTTCATTTCTATTTTATTTACAAGAATTATATTTTGGATGAATATATTAGTAGTCCATATTGTTTCTCCAATTTTCAAAATATGTAAGCACAACAGTGTTAAACACTTTAATTTGCATTTCTTTCAAACAAACTGATAGGTACAACTATAGGAATAACATATGTATGTCATTTGTTTTTTGTTAGATATAATTAGCTAAATTGCCTATCTAACTTTAAGAGAAGAACAGCTACTGTAATCAGCAGCATAAATACAAGCACCAAAACTCCACCCACTTTTAGAACCCTAACTTCAAACTCTAATCTTCCAAATTTTCAAGCAATCTTCATCTTCCATTCTTCATTGTCAATTGAAGGGCTTGTTCTACCATCACATGTTATCACATCTTCTTCAAAAATTTTATCTAGCCACAGAAACAACCCACACCACCTCTTACCAACAGTCTGCACCTAAGAAAGTGAATCAACCAAGTTTATATCCAGAATTACAACAAACAACAACAACCACTTACATTGTAGTTTGGGCAACCCACAAATGGTCTTCCTGGATTAGAATCCGTTGCTGACCATCGCAGCACTAGTCTCGACCTACACCCACACCATTATGGCAAACACAAATTCCTGTTTTTGTTCATTCTCCTCATAATGCTTCCAAACGATCGTGGGTTGTTCGAGCTCCCAACTGCGTTGCTCGCGCTAGCCATTGCCATCTGGCTATGAAGATGCTGAAGAGAATCTAAGGGAAGAGAAGAGAAGGGGCACTGGAGATTGATCTTCAAATTTGGGAATTAGGGTTTTTAACTTCAAAATAGGGACCAAATTGACTCAACAAAGTTTACTCATCCACATCAGCTAGCCGTTAGCCTCGCCAGCGTGTCACCCTATAGTCCAAATCAGCTTTTCGATAATGCCAGCTGGAGGAAATGTGTCGGCAGGACGAGACTGAATCTCGGAGTACAATTTCAGAGACAAATATAGGTAACTATTAAATTCAAGGACTACTATAAAGTACAAGTGTAACTTTTGGGACCACTCTGAGACTTAACTCCACTCTATGTGAGACTTGAGCTTAATCCTTCTAAATTTTTTTTCAATTAGTAAAGTATAATCTCTCAAAAAAATATATAAAAAAATTAAATAATAAAAAAATTATATTTTAAATTTTTAACAAACAATTCAGAAAAAAATTACATCCACTTTCGGATAAAAATTTATTAAGATGAAAATCTTTTGTTTGGGCTTAGGCCAGTTTCAGTTCCCCAAGGCCCAAAAAGAGCATTGTAGTAGCAGTCTAGCAGAAAAGAGGAAAGCAGCTGCACTGGGCCTTGTTGCAAGCGGAAGGAAAATGATGTTGAGTCGGCGGGTGGCCGCAGCACTGCCGTTCCGGTTCGCCGCTCCTGCCGCGAACCAAGTTCCCATGCCAAAGCACCACCTTCCTCTTATATCCTTCCATCCCGAAAACGTTGCCGTTTTATGCTCCAGATCCAACTCCAGCTTAAGTCAACAATCGGAAACGGAGCATGTTGACTACTCACTGTTTCGGACGCAGCAGACTAACCTCAAACCAGGCCTTTATCTCGTTGGAACACCAATTGGAAATCTCGAAGATATCACCTTTAGGTACGTACCCTTCTCAAATTCAATTTTTCTTTTCTTCAATCTTCTCTTTTCAAATTTTTAGTTTCTTTCTTTCTTTTTTTTTTTTTTTCCCAGGGCTCTTCGCGTGCTGAACTCTGCAAATGTGATTCTCTCGGAAGATACGAGGCACTCTGGCAAGTTGCTTCATCACTACAACATCAAAACTCCCCTCGTATGCTAAACCTCCGTTCTCTCTTCTTCTTTGCTTTCTCCGATCCCTCTTTGCAATTGTATTCATTCTGATTGTGTTCTTTAGAGGTTCAGATGAGTTATCACAAGTTCAACGAGTCGCAAAGGGAGCAACTTGTGTTGAAGAGGCTCAAAGAAGGCGAGATTGTGGCCCTCATATCTGATGCTGGAACTCCAGGCATCAGTGATCCTGGCATGGAATTGGTAACTAACTACTTTGCTCTCTTTCTTTCTTTATTTCTTTGTACAATGATTTTCAATCTCTCAGAATGGATTAGTGCAGGCCAAATTATGTATTAGTGAAAATATCCTTGTTGTTCCAATCCCTGGTCCCTGTGCTTTGGTATCAGCTCTTTCTGCTTCGGGTTTGCCTACTCACGAGTTCACATTTGGTAATTTACTAACTGCATAAACCCTTGCTCCATGCACTCTTTGAGTAGCTTTGCCATTATGGGACCTAACATGTGAACATCATGACATCTTTTTGTTTGTAGTTGGTTTTCTTCCAAAGCATTCAGGATCAAGAAGGAAGAGGCTTATGTCTTTGGCAGATCAAACAGCTACACAGATATTTTATGTTCCTCCTCACAAGCTTTCCCAATTTCTTGAAGAGGCTTCTTCTATATTTGGTGATGCAAGGTACCCTTGACTTCTATGAACTTGAAAACTTGTTTCTCTAGTTTTATAATATATTAATCTTTGAGCTTGTGGACCACGTCTTTTTACACAGTTTATTTTTCTTCTAAATACTTGTTTGGGTAATAAAGGAGGAACAGAGGCACGTGATGTTGTGAAGTAATATTGAGGCATGAATTGGCTAACTCTTCATTTTGATGATATTTCAGGCAATGTGTCATTGCTCGGGAAATGACCAAGTTACATGAAGAGGTAAGTTTCGCATTTATGCCTCTGAAGCCAGCATTTAATTTAAAACTTTATAGTAAGGCAATTGTTCCGGTAGCTTCCAGAAACTGGAGGATATACATTATTACATGATAAATCTGATTGTGTATGTATTTAACCATAAAGTGAATTCCTATGCATATTTTATTTAATTCTAGAATATTGTGTTTGAATTAAACTTTAAATAATTAACTTACAGCATCATTTTTATTCTTATAGGAATATAAAGCTTAAGAAATACATGCGTAATCCTAGAGTACATTTAATGCGTGTTCCAAAAGCTTATTTTTATCCAAACCTTAACTGTAAGTTGAATTGGTTAAGACTTAAGGGTGAGTTATGGTGCCTTCTGTGTTGGCTAGCTGCGATCTGTGGCTAGCGTGGCTATGGGAGCCTGACCTGTGATGATACGACACATGATGGGTTGACTGGCGAGTTGGACCACAGGACTCCAGGTTTGAAGGACGGTAACTCTCCTAAGGAGGACGGTAATTATGAATGTCTGTGCTTAGCCTTGCCATTTAGTTAAACTTGTACAAAAATAAAGGAAACTACTTGTGGAAATTAAATTAAGCAAAGAAGTAGTGATGAAAGAAAAAAAAAAACTTGATGAAAGAAGTAAATTTTGAAGAAAATGAAAATAAAAAATATCATGAATGAAACTTAAGCGGCAGAGAGAGCCCTGAACGCTGGCTTCCATGGAAGAAAACGTAAGGTTCCGACTGTCACAGGTGTAGGTGACTGGCTTGTTCCGATCGGAATTTTCTGGCTGTGGCGAAGGGAGGACCTTCTGGCAACAGTAGGAGCTGGTTTTGTCAAGGTAGCTGATCTTCACTTTCCACATGAGCGGTTTCAATTTCTGTAAGAAGCCATAGTCATGGGGTTAGTAATATGTTGGACTCTCGATTTGCAGGGGTCAGGAATTTGTTTTGTAAATGGAAAGTGATCTGGAAGGGGACTTCGATTTTTTAGGCCATTGGACGAATGAGTGGAGCTCGGACTCCGGGGATGAGGAGCAGGAGATGGATGGGCTCGATGTATGGCATCAGAGGAAAGGGAGACTGATATGTGTTATGAAAGAAGCAATCCTACCCCACGGTAAAAGATGCAAAATTATCCGTGCTTAATTTGCTAAACATGCCTTAAGGAAACTAACTACGAAGCCACGCGTCAGCATCCCATTGGACGCTCATCTTATAGCCACCGCTAGCCACGACTACCGTGGCCACCAGAGACGCAGCCTTATTTCGTATGTTAAAAATGTATATTGAGATCATGTTATGTGATAATGCATGATAGAAGACAAATTACCCTCTAGTTTCCGGAAGGATACTGGAACAATTTTGTTAAAGTAATCATCTTATTTCAATTATGGTTCTTCTGAAGCAATTGATTTTACAACTACTTTATCACCAAACCGCTGGTTAACAAGGTCAACCAGGGCTATACTTTCTTTTTCCCTCGTTTTTACATGGAAGACATTTCTTCTGCAGTTTTGGCGTGGTACGGTAAGAGAGGCCAAGGAAGTCTTTTTGATGCGGCAGCCGAAGGGAGAACTAACCATATTGATTGAAGGGCAAACAAGTTCTAAAGTGGAACCTCCATCAGACAGTGAGCTTGAAGATGAACTAAGAGAATTGATTGCAAGTGGCGAGACTCTATCCACGGTAATAGCTTCCTTCCATTAGGATGCTGGATTATTTAAATATACTCATTAAGCTGCTGAAGTCGGATACATTCATATGTTTCATGGGAGCTTGATATAATTTAAACATCAAATTATCCATATGATCGTCCAGATCATGCTAACAAAGGTTGTAAATCCTAGCTTTCATGGTTTGGTGTGGCCTTGTAAAAGTAATTTTCTCAAAGGGTTACTTGCAGAATAAAAGTAAAAGCAACAGAGACAAAAGTAACAATCCATATTTTGTATTCCATATAATAGGCTGTTAATCATTTTTAGCGGAAGTTGGTCTTCATCTTTTTTTTGGTTAATCTGCAGTAGTTCATTTTCACCATTAAAACACTTAATTACTGTATCATTTTGAGCGTTTGATTGTTAAATGAAAACTGCTGATGTGAATGTAGGCTGTGAAATTGGTTGCTGGCAGAACATCAGCGAGTAAAAAGACTATATATTCACTTGCATTAAAAACATTTGGAAAGCAGCTTCAAGGGGAAGACGATTCAAACTAGTGGCAACTTTTTATATGGTAAGGTTGATGTTACTGTGCTACTGTTTTATTCATGCCTTTTCTGGTGGCTCAATCCATCAATTGGGATCGATGGTGTTCTACCAAAAGGAACGATTTTCCACCCTTGTTGAAGCATTAGTAGTGATCATATCTACAATGATTTGATTGGTCTCCTAGAGTGCAAGTTGTTGCCTTGGCTCTCCAGGGTCCAGTAGCAAAAAATTGGTTGTAACGTAGGCGAGGAAAATCCGAAAATGTCAAGGCGTAATTTCTTATTTATTTTTGTAACCAATTTGCTTCATCTGATTGTGGTGATTGGCGAAACGGTGTTGTATTTATCTGCCCTGAATTGAACCTCTGTATTATGCAGAATGCTAAATTCGAATGTACATATTGGACGACTGATGAGCTGCGTCTTGAACGAAGAACTAGAAAATATGCCAATACTTCAAATGGCTTAACCTAATAATGTTGATATAATTCTAAATAGTGAAATTTACATAGTGGTAAAACCCCTTTGTTGTAGATGAGAGAAGTAAAAGATAGATAACCCTAAAATTATGTGGGAAAAATGATGTATGTACATGGAAGGGGATGGGGTAAAAAGACAAGGAGGTCGGGATCATGTGTGTAAAAGAACCCTTTCAAAAAAGAAAGAAGAAACCCCACCCGCCCTCAACTCCCTATTGCATTGCATTTGCATTTGCATGAGGATGAAACTCAAAGATCCTCTGGCCCGTTGCTAAGATGCGCCGGGGGTCGAATTGCATCTTCCTGGAGTAGAATTGGTCCCACCTATCTCCAAAGTGGTCCATCCATTCCTGTTGGGTTGTGTAATGAGGCAGGTACTGTTTGGCGTTGATCTCCGCATCATTGCAGAATTCCAGGATCCGACGGTTCTGATCATTCAGGTACTCCAGCGCCTCATCGTCCAGCGCTGATCTCAGAAATGCCACCAGGTAAAACACATCCTCCTCTGGCGTCACCACCGAGTTCCTCTGGTCCCACCTGTACATACAAATAACCCTCACCAAATTAAACACACGTTTACCAGGTGATGCATGCAAATGCAATACACACACACACACACACACACTCACTGGTGGTTAGTTGTTGCTACTTACTACGTTAATTGTTAAGAATGCCTCTGCTCTTTGACTTGTCATAGCCCTTTATTATTTATGAATTGGTTACCCCTTATCAAGCAATCATTAGAATGAATGAATGTATGAATTAATTAATTAGTTAGGGGTTGTATACTAGTCCTACTAACTGTTGAAGGAGAGTGTCCCAATGGAAGATCATCTGACACTAGAATCTTCCCGGGCCAGTTGGATGAATAATCACAGCCATCCATTTTGTTTGAATATGATCCATCTAGCTGGCTTTGATGCACATGCTTGCCTACAACCCTCGTGTCTTCATCCTCTCCTTATCACAGCACCGCTCTATCTTTTTGCTCCTTCAACCATTCTTCTATTATTTCTTTACTCTAATTAAGCTATGCCTATTTATTTTATTAATTCATGTTTCAACTAATAATTCTTGACCCATCTAAGGTCTCATCTTTTATCTTCAATTATTCCAAGAAACAGCCATGTCACCTAATTCAGGAATCGTTGCAGTGCAGGACGGGACCTCGATATATATAATCAAATGTATTATACTAATATCTGATGTTTCAATAGTGAAATTTTTAAAGATTATGATGCGTGCCACGATTATTGCCAATAATGTTGGAGTATAAAGTATGCATATAATAATTTCTCATTTCTTATTTCTTGTTTTATCAATTATACGCATTATATATGAAGTGGGAAAAGGATATGACCTGAACACTACGACACTCGGAGAAATGCTGTCGGCAAATGATATGTCGTATGTGAAGGGATGCATTAATATGTGTTATATTGTGTGATAGAAATAGAACAGACCATAGCTCTATGCCTCTATGCATGCATGAAAGCATGCATTGTGGTTTTATTCTAGTTGGTTAGTTCGTTCTAGATATAAAAATGGCATGCATGAATATGATCATTCATATATTGAAATATATAAGTTTAGCAATTAATATTTATATATCCGTGGGCGGAATTAATTAATTCTTACTTGTCTTTGTTCATAGGGTAGATGAGAATTGGCCCACTAGTCTTATTTCCAAGAATGCCCTTGAACACCCCCTTGTCAAAGTCCACTATTCTAGATTTTGGAACAAAAAGGTTGAGCCATGGATGGGGAACCTCCCATAAACCCTTGGACCTAAGCTTGAGCTCTGCCTTATGTACTCTGTCCAAAAAATCTACATAAGGCAGGTCCGTTGTGAACACCGATGCTGGTATAAAATCCAACTTTATCAATAGAGCTTCTATTTCCTGCAGCATTAACACATCCAAATTAAAAAAATAATCATGTATATCACATCTAATTTAAATATAATGATATAATATATGAGCACAGAGTCACATAGAAATTAAATAATATTAATCGAAAAAGAAAGCTGTTAGCTAACTAAGGTAGCTGCTGCTTTTGTCGGGATGATGAGAAAGGGGGTATTATTTTAATGAGTTAATTAAGGTTGGAAAGCATGAAAAGAAAGGTTAAAAAGAAGCTAGAGAATAATCTGGTGGGCGGGCGGCGTACTTTAAAGTTAAACTAAAACGTGGAATAAAGTATTGGAAAGGTTGCCTTCAGTGTTGTGATTGAATCGAGATGATAGATTGCCCAAGATCTTCTGTGTTTTCTTGTGTATGTATTATTGCTTTCTGTTGTGCAAATTGGTCTTTGTTTGTGTACAGAGAATAAACATATATACGAGGACAACGATGCAAGAAGCAGCTATTCCTTCAACTTCAATAAATAGTGACCACGTAAACAGACAAAGAAAAAAGACTTGTCTGGTCATAGGATTTAAGGTAGAAAAGATAACATATTTTAATTAAAAATTAAACAGCAAATACCTGATCAATAGAATCAGCTTGATGTTGGTGGTAATTCTTGGTAAACTCCAGGCAGTATAAAACACCACCATCGGCATTTTTATTGAGGGAACTGATCTTGACAGGGTTACTTGGTGAGAAAAAAGAGGACCTCCAATTATTGATCAACCCTTCATCTACTATCACAAACCCCTCTATATAATCCAACCTCTCTTTGTTACCTTCCACAGATATCAGGTACTCCTGATCCTTAGTAAACTTGGCAAAATTCGAATACAGCACTCGTATCCAACGAACCTGATGATAATCATCATTAACCATTCAGTTTACCTTTTGGATAATTTAATTTAATGGTAAAATATATAATAATAAGGTAGCAGATAGAATTGAGTGTGGCCCAGATAGAGAAGGGACACGTAAACAAGATGGGTGATTTTATGCTATGGTTAGGCAAAAGCATCCCATCGAAAACGACCCTTTTCAGGTTTTGTCTCTGATTGATGATGTGAAGAAAGATTTGCAAGAAAAGACGTATCATGTGCCCCACGTTGCAACCAATGCTGCTTTTTGGTTCATGGCAAAATATGATGACACAGTTACGCACTACTACTGTACTATTTCAACCAATTTGCTTTTCTAACTAGTTATTTTTAATTAATTAAGAAGTTTGAAGTATATAGACATACTCTTTGTGGAGCTGGCTCGAGAGCAATTCTAGCTCTTGTGATGATTCCAAACTGACCAAGACCACCAAGAACAGCATGGAACAACTCTGAGTTACTCTCTTCCGAACACGTCAACACCTCACCTTTACCTGTTACAGTTGTACACATTATATTCAAAGTTAAATTATTAAAGTAGCTCTAATAATGAACCATATATGCTGCTTCAGGTACCTGTAACAACATCGAGCTGATGGACATTGGAGATTTGGGGGCCGTGATGGAAGGCTTGACCACTGATGCCAGCGTTGGAGAGGGTACCACCCACAGATAAGTACAAATAATCAGTCCAAGACATGGGTGCCAACCCATACTGGAGAGTGGCCTTCAACACATTTATCCACAACTCTCCACCCCACACGTCCACATACATTCCCTTCTCACACACACTTGGCGCTGGAGGACCACCTCCAACACCCTTCTTACTCCCCATATCTATCACCACTCCCTTCGTCCCTCTCTTTATCAATCCCTGCCCATTTATGGAGTGCCCGTGCCCTCTTGCAGACACTGAAAACCCTCCCTCGTACGCCGCTCTAACCAACTGAGCTATATCATCTGCCGAACCAGGGTGCATAACTGCCAGAGGCTCCCCTTTATCAAGCATCCCAAAATCCACCGAAGCCGCTTCTACTTCTGAGTTGTCCACGCTGAGTTGGCTCTGGAGTTCGGTTGGGACCACGGTGAACCCAACCGTGACTATCAACCGGCATATGGCGAATGTTAAGAGGACAAGCCTCACGGCCATTTTCATTAATTAATTTGCTTCCCGTGTATGTGTATGTTGTTTCTCTAAGAACTAATAACAAGTAACCATCATAACATTATGTATATAATATCTATGCATGCCTGGATTGATGAGTACTGAGGAGTCATCGTAAGCAGTGCAGGATTTATTTGGCTTTAAAGATTTTGTACACAACCATGCACACAAACACACATCAAGATTCTCCGATCCCTTTTTTCTATTTTTTTGGATTCCTAATCTATCTCTAACGTCAGCAATAATGGAATTGAAGGAGAGAGAGAGAAATGATGAGCAGTGTCTAAGAAAGAAAGATGGGGTGTTAGTTGAAACAGAAATTGTGAAAGACTGAAAGTAAGAAGTGATTACTGTGTGTCTAGGATTTAAGATACAGGCTCTCAATTTATAGGACAGGCAACCACGAGAAGCTCACCATGCTTCACACTAAAACCACGTGGATCATCACGTGACCTGTGCCACCACACACGTGCCCCATTCTCCAATTTTATTGTGTATATTCTTACGACATGATGTAACACTGTTTTGACTACTTGTTCTACCATTCGGAATGGTTAAAACTTAAAAGCAAAACAATTGGAGAAAATTTAGGGTCAACCATTTATATTGATTAGTATATTTAGTTAATACTTCAAATATTTTTAGTCTAATAATATAGTATTATATTTTTTGTTAATATTTTTAAATGTTATTGGCTAATTTTTGGTAAAAAATAATAAAATATTAGCCTTTTAACATTGTTTAAAAAACTAAATTGAATCAAACAGAATAAATAAATTAATAAGTTACAAGAATGTTATTGCTCTTTAAAAATATTGATTTTAATATTTTTTTAATTTAATAAGTAATTACTCTTGATGGATCAAATTAAGAGGTTTTATAGAATATTTTCTAGATTTTAGGATATAAATTTTATTGTTATTTAATAATAATAATAATAATAATAATAATAATAATAATAATAATAATAATAATAATAATGTGATTTGAGTGGGTCCAAGTATGGATACGGAGGATCTGTGTGGGGCATGAATTCTACATTATTCACGTGGGTGCAGCCACTGCCACTGCCACGATCCTTGTCAAGTTCATATGCAGATGCAAAGTAGAAACTAGAAACCAAACCCGAGTCACATTAATATTAATATTTTTTTCTCTCCTCTCTCTGAATTTCAATCCCCTCTATTTATATACCATAGTTTAATTTATTATTATTATTATTATTATTATTATAGCAGTCATCAGCAATATTGAACACTCAAACAGACGCAGATGTACATGTCTGCCGCGCTAGCTGTATATATATAAATCATAACGTCAAAATCATCACTGAAATTATTATGTATATGTTCCCATTTCAAGTGAACCGCTTGTATATTAGCTATCCCCGACTCTCTCAAGGGTAGGGTCCCAAAATAACATACAAAAATCACAGGATCTAAGGCTTAGATTGCATGGCGCTACGTAGTTATTAACTTATTATACTTATGTACCCTTCATTATTTAATATCTATTTTTTAATCAAATTAATTATAAAGCCAATCACAAAGTGCAATGCGATGCCACTGGATAGATCGATGTTGAGAGATTACTTTAATTAACCGGCCTAGTGCATGCTGCATTATGCATGCTATATATACGCCTAATTTAATTGTTCAACGACCGAGATAGCCACTCCTATGGACCCACACTCATCCAAATCAATTTTGAGAAAGATAGAGAAACATATATGTGTTATTCTGCACTCATTAATTTGTTACTTTCTGTTGCAATGCTGCTACCTCTCTGAAATCACTACAAGAATTCCAGCAGATAGTAACGAATATTTTGCGATAGCTAAAAAAATCACTGCAAAAAGAAAGAAAGTGGTGGTTAATGCGCCGGATTATGACAGCACTGCTTGCTATGCTGTCAGGGTTTAGTAACAGTTTGGCACAAATTACTGCAAAAAGTGATATTTAGCACTGATTTTCTTTTTAACCGTTGCAAAATATAGAACTTTTTGTTTTTCGTGTGAGAGAGAAGAGTGTATTTCTCAATGATGTGAGAAGAGAAGTGTTTAACTTTGTTATGAGAGCTACAAATCGATGCCTCTGATTTGTTTTATTTTTTTCCTAAACAATCACAAATCCGACGGTCCGATTTGTGATTTCGAAAATAAAAAATTTTTTAATGTTAAAATCGGATCGTCCGATTTTTATTTTAAAAAATAAAAAAAATACAAAACGGACCATGCGATTTGTAGTTTTCTTTTTTTTTCCAAACAAATCGGAGGATTACTTTTTTCTTCAAACAAATCGGACCGTCCGATTTGAATAAAACACCATATAAAAAAAAACACCTAATCTTCCAATAACAATGTATTACACATATATTTAAACAATATAAAAAAAAATAGCCCAAAATATACATTACTCTTAGGAAGGTTTCCAGGAATATCGGTATTCCAATTGTTTTAACCATTGATTTTTTTTTTTGGTGACTAAATAGAAAAGAAAGAAAAAAAAGAGACGAAACCAAATTAATTGGCTAGGGCCATATCTAAATCTATTAGATGTTGAAGCTCACTCCATGGTTGGCTCCAATTCGAGTGAATGTCCGCGACAGAAGCACCTGCTTTAGCCATACAATCTGCAACACTATTTGCAGTCCTCTGAATTAAAAGAATAGAGACTCTCCAATTCCAATTCATAACCTCCTGTATATGCTTTGCCAAATCCCATTCCGTAATATCCTTACCAAACATTCTTTGGTTTACCAAGAAAAAAGCTTCTAAACAGTTTGTTTCACAAATAACCTCACGAAATCCACTCTCCCAAGCAAGAAGTAAGCCTCTCCAAATTGCATACAATTCAGCAAAAAGAACACTGCACACTTCGACTTTCCCAGTGCAACCTTTCAACCAACATCCATCAGGATTACGAATGATACAACCAAAACCAGCATAGCCAGAAGGAGGAAACCAACTAGCATCACAATTCAATTTAACAGAATAAACTGGAGGTGGAACCCAATGCAAACAAAGTGAAGGAGGAGACAGAGATTGATGCATAGCAAAAATAGTGTGAAACTTCCTTACTGAACTACGAATCAAACTCACCACTTTACTAGCACTCCATGAATCATCTATATTAAATAAGTCATGATTCTTGCTTCTCCAAATCCACCAGATGGTCGAAAAGAAAAGAAAAATATTTTCACTCCTTGCACCTCTATAGAGCCAATCATGTAAATTCAAGTTATCTGAATACAGGCCTAAAAGGTTCCAGACCTCCTTGGCACTAGGGCACTCCCGAAGACAATGAAGAATTGATTCAGAACCATTCTGACATTGATGACAGGTGCTAGATAAAGCTAAACCACGACCCAAACGAAACTCTGCCGTAGGAATAGCATTATGAAGACTGAGCCAAATCAAGAACTTGTACTTCTCAGGAATATGCAGTCGCCATACCCACAACCAATTGTCATGCTCATTCCAGTCAAACTTTCTTTTGGCTAGCCAACTGTACCCACTCCTAGCTGAGTAAAGTCTAGAAGATGCCACACCCCACGACCAACCTGAACTCTCTCCAGCATTCAAATCCGGATTATAAGCATTCAAACGCTGTTTGACATCTTCTGGAATGATAGAGAAAATATCATGGAGATTCCATTGACCATCTTTCCAAACGTCTCTAATAGTTAAATCAGAGTCAGATATATGTACAAAAGGGACATCTTGAGCAATTGGACCCTCAATACTCCAATTGTCAAACCAAAAAGATTGATCAAGTGACCCAACGCACCAAGAGAAGGCATCCTTAAGAGCACCAAAAACCTTTGAGATACTCTTCCAAACATGAGAAGCATTACAAGGGACAGGGCCATCTAAAACTCCCTCATTCCTCATATACTTCGCCCTCAATAGAGCAACCCAAGGCTTGTCCTGACAATGAAAAAGTTGCCACACCAATTTACCAAGTAAAGATATATTAACACACGCAGGATCTCTAACACCCAGGCCACCAAATTTTTTTGGAGTGATCACGGTCCTCCAATTAACAAGAGAAAGACCTTTACCATCAACTTGACCCTTCCAAAGGAACTGTCTCATCATAGAAGATAATTTATCACAAACCCAATTTGGAAAAAAAGATACCTGCATATGATAGACATGAATGGATGCTGCAACAGAATTGATCAGGCAAAGTCTCCCTGCTTTATTTAGAAGCCTTCCTTTCCAATTAGCTAATCTTCCCCTCACCTTTTCAATTACCGAATGAAAAGAAGCCCTACTGGTACGGGAATGATTAAGGTTAACTCCAAGATATCTTCCTAAGTCCAAAGCAAAACGTATTGAAGAAACACTAGTAAAAATATCTCTTCTACGAGCAGTCACATTTTTAGAACAAAAAGCTTTAGACTTTTCAAGATTCACTTTTATGCCAGATGCCTTGCAAAAAATGTTAAGAGAATGCATGACCATTTGGACCTGACTCTTTGTAGCCTGGCAGAAGAGTAAGAGATCATCTGCAAACATCAAATGAGAAAATTTTGGGCCACCCCTAGTGACAGAAACTGGTTTCCACACACCCTCGACCACCTTATGAGATATATAGCAAGCAAGTCTTTCCATACAAAGCACAAATAAGTAAGGAGACATTGGATCGCCCTGTCTAAGCCCCCTTCTAGGGGCAAAACTATCCAATCTATTCCCATTCCACATAATAGAAAGAGATGATGCACGGACACAAGTCATAATCAAATTAACAGTGATGATAGGAAAACCAAAAGCAATGAGAGTACTCTCCAAAAACCTCCAATCCACCCTATCATAAGCTTTTTCAAGATCAATTTTAAAAGCAAGAGTACCTTTCTTGGATTTTGTGTGCTTCATGAAATTCAGAATTTCTTGGGCCACAATAATATTATCAGGAGCACCACGACCCGGAATAAAACCTCCTTGTAAAGGACTAACAATATCTGGAAGAAAAGGCCGAAGTCGGTTAGTCAATACTTTTGTGATAATTTTATAAACAACATTACACAAGCTAATAGGCCTGAAATCTTTCATAAAGGTAGGGTTATCAATTTTAGGAATAAGCACAATCAGAGTTTCCATGATGTTAGGATTTAAGAACTCTCCCAAAAAAGTGCTCCGGACAATATTCCAAATCTCAGTGCCTACTATCTCCCAATATTCTTTAAAAAAATAAGCTTGAAAGCCATCTGGACCAGGAGCCTTAAAAGGGCTCATACTGAATACTGCTGACTTGACTTCCGTAAAAGAGACAGGGTCAATTAACCTAGCACAAGCCTCAGTACTTAGAGTGGGCATCGGAACATCCCCTAAACAATCAACATCAACCTCTTCTGTTGTACCAAAGAGATTCTTGTAAAAAGAGAGAGCTTCTTCCTGGAGAATATCTGGATTAGTAGACCAAGACCCATCTCTAACATATAATCCATGTACTCTATTATGGTTTCTACGTACCAAAGTCTGAAGATGAAAGAATTTAGTGTTTCTATCCCCATACTTGACCCACTGCTCTCTAGATTTCTGGTACCAAAAAAGTTCCTCTTGCAACAAAAGCCTATTGTAATCTTCCCTCAGTTCAGCTTCTTTAATTCTCAGAGATAACACATCGGTAACCTCCAAACGCCGTTGAATCTGATCAATCTGATATTCCAGCTTATTTTTTCACACAAAAATATTTCCAAAAATCTTTGAGTTGAAGTCCAAAGAAGCCTGTTGAACCATCTTAAGCCTTTCGGTAACGCCTCCAAACTCTTGATTCCAAGCCTTACTAATAACATGTTTATAAGAAGGATGTGTTGCCCACGCAGCTTGAAACCTAAAAGGACGTGAACCTTTCACTCTGGGGCTACCATGACAACGAACTAAAATAGGACAATGATCAGAATGAAGCCTGCTAAGAATTTCAGAATAACCCTCAGGAAACATTGTCATCCACGCCTCATTAACTATAGCTCTATCCAACCTTTTAGCCAAGTCCCTGCCAGCCTGAACTGCTCTATACCAAGTATATCTCCTACCAGTCACTTTAAGATCAAAGAGCTCACAGTCATCTAGAGTAGTAGCTAATAGACTAGCTCTGTGAGAAGAAAAATAAGCACCTGTACTCTCATCTGGTGCCACAATCTCATTAAAATCACCAACGGCCATTCATGGTCTATTATGGCCTGAATTAATAGAACGCAAATGATCCCAAAGCATACATCTTTTTTCGAATTGAGGACTCCCATATACGCACTACAAAGCCAAACTAAGTTATCCACACTCACTTTTACTGTGATACATTGGTCAATTTGATCAATAACCACACAAGAAGCATTAGCAATAGAAGATAGAAACCAAATGCCACCCCTGTGTCCTACTGCTTCCTCAATACCAACACAATGAAAACCCAACTTATCCCAAAAATTCTTCAAATTATTAAACATGGTATGAGTCTCAAAGAGAAAGAAGAAAGATGGTTTATATATTCTCACCAAATTTTTGCAATGCACACGGGCCATCTTGTTAGACGCACCCCTCACATTCCAGGCTATGATATTGAAACTATCCATAAAAACAGCAAAAAGAGAGCTCCAATAACAAACCCGAGACTCAACATGATGTCTCTGTCTTCGACGATCCTGCCTTTAATGGACTCTCAAGTTGCAGCCCAATTTTCTCCGTCGAAACTTGCACCATACCCGCCGTCGATGCTCCATCCTTATCTACTGGTGAATTCTGCAAAGAGTTTGGGCGAGGACGCTTTCGCACAGTGCCATTTGTTGTCTCACCTTGCTGCTGATGATGAACATTGTGCCGGGTCCCCGAAGAAGCCACACTAACCGGTTTTCCAATATTGATGCCCCTGCTTAATTTTACTTTGGATCCAGTTGCATGTGTTGTACGTTGGTGATTAGGCCTTGTCCAAGTATTGGTAGCCTTGTTAGGAGTCTTCTTTACTTTTGGTTGGACCTGATGGGTGCTAAGAGAAGGCTTTTGACCCATTTTATACTTTCCTTTCCTAATCACTTGAGTCCAACCTTCCAAATCCTCATGTTGTGCATGGTCTACATGAACAGCATGCAAATCACTCTCCACCAAATTCGGGACAGTAACATTTACAGTCTCATCTCCAAGATTCTTGCCAAAATGAAAACTTGCCTTTTCCACATGTACTGGATTTTTTGAATTTGAGCTTTCTGGCTGCTTTGCTACATCGCTGATCACCTTGGCATTAGTTCCTCCTCCTGCATTGCTGTCAGTCTTGCATACCTTCATATCATGACCAAACTTGAGACAGGAGCCACAAATAAGGGGAAGACTTTCATATTCAACCTCATATTCAACACCTTCAACAAGAATCTTCTTAGTCACTGGCAATCCTAAATCTATCTGAACACAGGCTCGAGCATATCGTCCTCTTTCAGCTAATTTTGTTGCCAAATCAACCTTAACGGGAATGCCAACTGTAGCCGCAACACGGAGCATTGCATCTTCTTGGTAGCACCAAATTGGTAATCCAGAAATTCTAATCCACACTAAAGTTGCTCCAAAACAGTTTTCACTTGATCTAAACTCTTGATCCCAAGGCTTCACAGCCACATAATTTCCCTCGATCATCCACGGACCTCCTAAGAGAACATTTTCTCGCTCCTCAGCTACATCAAACTTCACAAGAAAGTAGTCAAATCCCACGTCCAATAAATCTAAACTTCCCTTAATCCTCCATACCGTTCGGAGTTTATGAGACAATGCAGTGTAGCTATAATGTTTACCTAGCACCTTAATCACTATAGCATCCTTATAAGGTTCTGCCAAGCAATTCTTAGCTTCTTGGGTAAACGTGACACTCGGTGGCAAGAGATCTCCTTGCTTCCCAGAAACTACCGCAATGTTATCTCCTGATAAAGTTTTAACAAGTGAAAAAGCTTTAGCAATCTTGGAACCCACAACTTTGTCCCTGAAAGAAACCTTCAAAGGCTTAGAAACCCCTCCCGAAATATAATCCTCCTTTTCCCCTGATGCAATCCCTCCCCCGCTCTCCCCCTTATCTCTTCCGCCGACATTACCGGCTGCCTCACCGTGTTTCACCCTCAAAGTCTCTTCCCCGCTCACTCCACCGCTCATCTTCGATTTTCACTCCACCCGTTTTAACCATTGATTTAAATTATAAAAAATATATATAATATATATTAATTAAAATCAACGGTTAAAATAATTAGAACATTAGTAAAAATCAACGGTTATATTTTGTGGCGTCCAATTATTATCATATTTTTCCGTCGTTAAATTTCACAATAGTTTTTTTTGCCCAATTAGCCCACAATTAGTAGTTAAATTAAAATTTTTGTTTATAAAATTAGAGGATAAATTCAAAATTACCAAAAATTAACTAATAATTTTATTAAATATCAATGATCTGAATATAATAAAAAGTCAAAGAAGTTGAATATAGTGAAATAGGCATAAAATAAATTAAATTCCTTAATTTTACGGATCTTGGTAATCGTTGTTGTCGTCTTTCCCCTGCTAAGGCAGTGGAGTAGATGATGATGTTGGTGCCCCACTAGTAATATTGCCGCTGGTACCAACAGTGCGCATCTACTCGTTGTACATCTCCATCTACTATAGTAAACGCTCTAGCCACTCTGTAAAACCCTGAAATTAATAAATACTTGACTAATAAATTAATTATTATTTAAAAAATTATAAAATTTAATTTTATAATTTGAAGAGGTAAAAATAATTAAAATACGAATTTTAACATTAATTTTAAAGATTTTAGTCCAAAAACGGGCCAACAAACTGAACCGATTGAACCGGACCCACATTGGCCCAAATCCCAACCTATTTCTCTCTTTCATTAATGAGCTTCAGCCACTTCCCTTGTTTCATAGATGAAACATGCTAGGAAGTAACGAGGGGAGCAAAGAAACACAAAACCCTAACTTTCATTTCACTTCCAACTTTAATTTCACACAACTTTCAATCTGGAGTTTTGATTGATGAGCCATCAGCGGCTACGCGTTTGTCTCAAAATTCTCTACAAAATCTACCGAATAGTTTGGTAAGAAATTTCTGATTTCGTGTCCAGTTCTTTCTCTTTCAGTTTCGTGACTTGGGTGTTAATTTTGAGAGATTATGTGATTTTGGTGTTCTAGGATTGAATTAGCCTTGTGATCTTGCAGGGTCTTGTCCCAAACTTCCGTTGAAAAGGTGAAAATCCTCTAACTCTTGTGAAATTATTGGTGTAGCAAATCATATGTTGATTTAGTGATATTTATATGGTATTAGATTGATCTATGAGTTTTGGATAGTCAACTCCTAAGGAAAGACTAGCTTTAGAGGCATTCAAATCAACTAGCAACTTCTAATTATTAATCAACAAAGAAATTAGATAACTCAAGAGTCACTAATTACTCTACCTAGGCCAAGAGGAGAAAAATCTATACTAAAATCTAACTAAATATTTCATCAAACACTTGGAAGGTATCTACACTACTCAATTGCAAGGAATCAACAACAATAAAGCAAATCAATCAATAAAGGAAATCAAAACATGAATTGCATTAAAATGAAAATGGAAGAACAAAAGTACATCAACATAAAAGTAAAGAATTACAAGAATTAAATGCTAAACTAGAGAGAGGAGAAGTAGAAGAAGAAGAATTACAAAAGAAAAAGTAAATCAAAGCATGAAATTAACCTAGATATAAGAATTCTACTCTAGATCTATCCTAATCCTATTTCTAGATAGAAGAGAGAGCTTCTCTCTCTAAAACTAACTTTTCCTCCAAAACTAATCTAAACTAAACTAATGTGATCCCCAGTTGTGATTCCCCTTCAGTCCATGGATTAAATAGCATCAGAGATGAGTTGGATTTGGACCTAGGAAGCCCAGAAATCGCCCCCAGCGTATTCACTTTAAGTGGGTCATGTGCGAACACCGACGCGTACACGCACAGCACGCGTACGCGTCGCTTGATAATTTGCGTTCCACGCGTACGCGTCATGTACGCGTACGCGTCGCCATGCGACCTCATCGTTTCACGCGTGCGCGTGGAGTGAATTTCTTCCAATCCTTGATTTTTCATGATTTCTCCACTTTGCATGCTTTTCTCTCCATTCCTTTGATCAATTCCTAGCCTTTTCAACCTGAAATCACTAACACATACATAAAGGCATCTAGTGAAATCAAAGGTGAATTAAAATTAACCAATTAATGGCCTAAAAAGCATGTTTTCACACTTAAGCACAAATTAGGAGACAATTATGAAACCATGCTATTTCATTGAATAAATGTGGATAAAAGGTCATAAAATCCCCTAAAATCACTACAAGATAAACCCTAAAAACGGGGTTTATCAACTGTAAGTGACACGTGTCACTCCATGATTTGGCCACGTATAATGATATGATGATGTGGTGACCAGTGACACGTGGCATGCTGATGTGGATGGTTGTGCCACATGTCACAATGTTATTTGGCCACGTATTCGTTTGTGCCATGTGTTGCAACAATATTCGTCCACGTGTCGTCCATTATGTCATCATTGTAGATGTACCAAATTAGTCCCTCACTTTGCGTTAAGTGACTTATTTTAGTCCCTGAAATTGAATGTCGTGCACCAAACTAGTCCTTTCACCCGTTTTTTCTCATTTTCTTCTATAAATTCAAAATTCTCAATATTTTTTAATGCATTAATTTCAATTCTATTTTTTCACATGTTAATCAAATAAGAGTACCTTTATAAAATATTTTTTCTCTTGCGAATACTCTAACCGCCGACTTGGAGTTGACGTAAAGCCGTGAAGGCATTTCAAGCACCTTCACTACCATCTCCGACCTCTTTTAGTGCTTTTATAAAATATTTTTTCTCTTGCAGATACCTCTAACCGCCGTTTTGGAGTTGACGTGAAGACATTTTAAGCTTCCCTCATTATCATCTTCGACCTCTTTTGTCTAGACTGCAGAGGTCGGCGATGGTAGTGAGGATGCTTGAAGTGCCTTCAATCTAGCTCAGTTACACATAACAAAAACGTGTTTTTCATATGACCAAAAAATATGTTTATTTTAATTATTGATTTTTTTGTTAAAAACACATGTTTTTTTATGAAAAAAATGTGTCTAATCATTCATATAATTTTTTTTATAACAACATACTTATATATTACAAAATTTACCAATGTTAAATTATTAAAAAATTATATAATTAAAACTAAAATCTTAAAATTTTTTATGAAAGCACTTGTATTTAAACGATATATGAAAAAATAGAAATGAAATTAGTGTATCCAAGATATTAAAAAATTTTAATTTAAAAAAAATAAAAAAATTAGTGAAGGGACTAATTTAGTGCACGACATTCAATTTTAGAGACTAAAACAAGTGTAATAACTTGTGCCATGCACGTGATAAAACTGAAATTATAATTTTAAATTATTCTATTAAAATTAATTTGAATTGTAATAATTTAATTAATAAATAAATAATATGATGTGTATTGTTCGTATTTTTTTAAATATAGTATTACATGTATTAACTCGAATGTAGCTATTAAGTGTATAAAAATTATGTTTGAATTATGAATTCTCTAAATGAAATTATCCCGTTTAAAATATTTAAATTATGATTTCAATCATAAATTACAATTATGATTTAAAAAATTTTTTTTATATAATATTACATTTTTTTTCATTTTACTATTAATATGTTGATATTGTAAGTCTAAATTACAGTATTTTACTTAATCTTGACTGAAAAAAAAATAGTTACGTGTTTCTATCATTTAATTTATTTAATACACAATGTGCTAACATTAACGATATTTTTTAAAAAAATATATTGATAAAAATAGATATAATATAATTACAAATATAACATAAATAAATAAAATATATAAATAAATGCGAAACCAATATGTTTACCAATGTCTTTGTTAAATTTTATAAATTAGAGAATAAATTATGTATTTGGTTGCTTGGTGATCACATAAATGATCAAGTAATTGGATTGTAAATTGATCTCATAGTGTACATCTTATTTTTTTCTCATTTTTGAATGAAAGCGAGAATTAAGGGAGGAAGTAGTAATATATAAAGAAAAAAAAATTTGCACCACAACACATAATTATAACCTAAAGAAATATTCATATTAAAATTTTACATACTACAAATCATGAAGATCAATCACAATGCAATGTACTGGTCACCTCTCTCTATTTTTGACCATGATATGAGTTTTTCTTTTCTAGTCAAGAATCTAACAACATCTAATTGAACAAAAAAATGAATTAAAATTACCAAATTAAGGACAAATGAGTGAATAATATAAGAAATTATAACTTCGAACGTGTATAAAATAAAAAGAATTTACTGATTTATTTTATATTAAACGATAAAACTAACAATAGTATATTAATAAAAAGATATACCTTTAAAAAAAAGTTACAATACAATTTTAAATATTTTCATAAATAAATTGTTAAAATTTTTGTTATCGATAAAATGATGCTATTATACAATTTTTTGGTAAAACTTAAAATCAAAAGAAAAATAATTTTGTGTGGGTTAATATAAATTAATTACGCACCAAATAAGTAGAATCGTTTATTTGTTTGTTTCAATATATCAGCATGAGGAAGCAAATTAAAATGATTATCCAAAATTTTACGATCATCGACCAAATGTACTATACCTGACTCTATCTTAAAAGATATTTTGCACGTGTGTACAGTCAGAAGATATATTCCGCTTGATTTCTCGATCACAAAATTTGAGAAGACATAGACTTTCCTTTCTACCAATTCATTCTCAAATATTTTTGTCAAATAATTCTTGATTGAACAATGAATTTTATCGTATTGCAAAATAAATTAAATATAAAAGCTATTAGCATTTACAAAGCTATTAAAAAGAATTGTCTTTGACTTGATTGAACAATGAATTTTATTGTATTGCAAAATAAATTAAATATAAAAGCTATTAGCATTTACAAAGCTATTAAAAAGAATTGTCTTTGACTTGTGAAATGGTGTACTTATAAAATTAACTTAAAATATGAACTACAAATATTTATAAGAATTTAATTTTGATGCACTGACAGTGTAAAGTAGTTTTACACGTGTATCCAATTACGTAATGACACATCAATAAAAATAAATACATTTCACATTGACCGCGTAAATGGTCATCCAAAAGAACGGATGTGATTGCACGACTATGTAAAACGCTTTACACTGTCAGTGCATCAAAATTAAACTCTATTTATAAATTGAACTTAGAATTACTTGAAAAAATTTAGTAAATGAATCAATGAATCTTATCATCTATTAGAACTATTTCTATGTAAACCGTCTTACTCTTGTCAAACTTGAATGGAACTTTTTATAGCCTTATAATTCTTATCTTTATTTTTCATACTTTCTCTTCGTATAATCTACTATAAGTGATACTATTAATACTTAATGAGATCGTAGTCAATAATCATTAGGTATGAAAAAAAATAGAATAAAGCCTGTGTGAAAATTATAAATTTTTTAAATAATAAATATGAAAGAAAATTTACTGCTTATTATATATACTAATAATATGTCAATAATTTTAAAAATTTACTAATAATACTAATAGTTTAAAGATAATTTTACTATAGTTATAATAAATTTAGTTATTACTCTAAATAAATAAAATAAATAATATATTTAAAAACTAAAGAAAAAAAGATTAGCGGTAATCATGTTTAGAATGTTCCCATGTTTTTTTTTTGTTTTTTTTTTTGCTTGCTATTTTTTCACTGCAATGTTAGATTAAAGAAACTCTAAATTTGAAATATAATAATAAATATGTCATATAATGAAAAAATAACAAACTATATATATATTGCTATATAAGGAGTCAATGCACAAAGATATGTTATCGTAATAAAATATCACACTATGAATAATTATATTTGTCAAGTAAATTTATTTATACTCTATATCTGTTATATTATTTTATATAAAATTAAAATTTACTTTTATATAATTGTACCTTAAAAGGATCAACTTCAATAAAAAACGAAGAATGCATTTTTATTCTATGAAGTAAAAAAAAAATATAAAATTATGAGTTGACTCTCAAATTTAGATTCATGTACCACAGAAAAACACTATATATAGACTTTAGTAAAATAAAAATAAATATGTCAATTATTTATTATTAAGGTAATTTTTTATTATATACAGTAATTTTGCATTATATATTAATTTTGTTAAAATTATATAATTTTATCATATCATAATTAGAATCATTATCTTCAATCATAATTAGAGAAATCTCGGATAATAAATAAGAATATTATACCTAATATACACATATTGAAATAGAAAGGGGTAGAGATATATTATCATGGACGAGTATAATAACTAAAAATGTTTGAAATAAATATCATAAGAAGATAGAATTATAATGGGTTAAAGTAATAAAAAAATAACTTGTAGAATTATTATATGCTAATGCTAAAAATAATTTTACGTAACCCTATTATAATTTTTTCGATTACCAGTGATAAATTATTATAATTTTAAGATGTTACTTTACTCACGTGATAATTTCAATGTTATTATTATTATTATTATTATTATTATTATTATTATTATTATTATTATTATTATTATTATTATTGAATAATAAATAAGAATTAAAATTATATCAATATTTTTATAATTAATATAATTAAAATAAATAAAA
This sequence comes from Arachis hypogaea, assembly GCF_003086295.3. Lineage (NCBI taxonomy): Eukaryota > Viridiplantae > Streptophyta > Magnoliopsida > Fabales > Fabaceae > Arachis > Arachis hypogaea. The sequence continues at coordinate 112,385,914 of NC_092052.1, read as the reverse complement.
ATATTTAAATTAACGTGCGTTATTAATATTATAAGATTTGATCATTTTATAATTAGAATCAAATATTCTTATCATGATTACCACGACCGGACCGGTGCCATTATCATATCATTATCATATATTATTATTATTATTATTATTATTGTTGTTGTTGTTGTTGTTAAAATAATTAAAAATATTTTTAATTGATAATTGAAAAGTAGTTTAATAGTGCATTAAATATTGACTTGATATAATAATAATGAAAATATGTTCCTAAATTGGTATAATTATATATTATTCATTAAATATTAATTATAATATAATTATAATAAAGATATTTTTTATAAAATAATTTAGAATAGATGGAAAATTTCATGCATTTTGGAGGGAAAACGGACTCACGAGAGATCGTTATGTCACCCTTATTAGCTGGGGAAAAACTCAGTTTTAGTATATTAAGTAGATAGATGAGTCACTTAATGCAAAGTGAGTCACTTAATACCGTTGCAACACGTGGTACAAACAGACATGTGGCCAAATAACATTGTGACACGTGGCACAACCATTCACATCAGCATGCCACGTGTCATGGTCACCACATCATCGTATCATTACATGTGGCTAAATCATGGAGTGACACGTGTCACTTAAAGTTCACGTCATTAAGACATGTCATTACGTCGTTAATGGAAAATGGGTTAGGGATTAATATGGTGCACTTTTGTCAATCACAGAAACGTAATTAGTGCAATTGAAATTTCAAGAACGATTTTAATGCACGACGTCAATCTCAAGAATCATTTTAAAGTTTAACTCCAACTAACAAATATAAATTTTAAAAGATATATGATACTATTATGAGTTTTATTTATTTTTAATATTTACCTAGTAAACTTCGTAAATATATCATATATTCCTGTACATATTATGATATCATAAGTTAGTCGGTATATATTTGTTTACATTCAAATATCAATATTACTACAACTACATCACAATAATATATGATAACAAATTCTTAAAGGGAAGTTCTATGGTGTGGATGAAGAAAAATATCTACATGTGTGAATTCTATGTGTCTATCTTGTCTAAGCGACATATATTTTCTGTCGTGTCTGAAATTTTTCAGTTGAAACAGCAGGCTCCGTGATAATAAAGATAGGTGACAGATTTTGTCTTTTTCAATGATAATTAGTTGTTGTAATTTCATGTTAATTAGTGGTATATTTTTTGTTGGGCTTGTTATTTTCCTGGGCTATAAAAAAATAAGCTTCTCTTTGATAAAAACCTAATTTCTAAATAAATAGAATTAAAATATTAAGATAATAAATTAAAACATTAATACTACACTTTTCATAAGTTAAAATAAAAAAAAAGTCACTTATGAACCTATTCAAACGGGACCGTAGAAGTAAATATTTTGTTCATAACTAAAACTAAAAATATAATTATTCAGATTTAGATTGTAGAAGAATAAACGTATAAGTAACAAATAATCTATTTTATCATGCATATTATAAATTAATGAATTAAACTAACTGATATAATGAATTATAATTAATTAATTGGTATAAATTATAATAAATTATATGATATTTAAAAAAAATAAAATGAATAAGAAGAAAATAAAAAGAAATAGAAGAGATAAAAGACTACAATAAAATAAATTGAGTGTGAGAGTTTTATTTTTTTTTTTACAAATTTTATATCACATCCGTTTTAATAATAATAAATAAAAATACATCAACTTGATATCTAAGAGAAAATGATGAGATAAAATCATAACACAGTTCTAAAACAAAAGCTTAAATTAAACCATAATATCATTGCACAACACAAATTAAAAGTAATTTCACACTATAATATACCACACAAACAGGTAAATGACTTAAACTTAATTACAAAATTTTTTTTATTTATGCATACATGATAACACCATGGTCTATAAATGCTTCATATGGATAATATATCATATATTGCTCTGAATGATGAGCACGGGAGTTGAAGAGTGTGTGGTGGTTTGTGTCCACGATAGTTGACTTCTTGCGACGACGCCTTATAGGAAGAAAAAGAATTGTTGTAAAAGCTAATATGGTCTTTTATAGTAGTCAAATAAAAATGGAAGGAATAAAATTTTATATTTTTATATTCAGAATAGAATTTGATATTTATCGTAATAAAATTAAATAACTAATTAATTATAATTCATGTATTTAAATAAATAAAATAAATTAAATAAAAATATTTTTAAGAATTAATCAAATCAGTTAGTTGATACAAATAATTAGTATAATTGATTTTATTTGATTTATTGAATTCAAAAAAATAAATTAAAAAATAATTGATTGAATTAATTAATTGATATAATTAATTTATTATAATTGATTGGATTTAATAAATTAAAAAAATAATAAGAAAACATATGAGACAATAATTTTTTTAACTAAATTAATCTGTATTTATTGTATTTAATCATTATAAATAACAAATCATTTATGCTATTATATATGTACCTTATAAATTAATGAATTAAAATAATTGATATAATAAATTATAATTATTTGATTGATATGAATTATAATAAATCGTGTGATATTTAAATATCTAATCAAATCAATTAGTTGATATAATTAATTTACTGTAATAAATTATATTCAATGAATTATAAAAAATAAATTAAGAAACACGCTCAAAAGTAGTAACGAATCCATAAATTTTAAATAGCGGGGGTAAACATATAGCATATAAAAATAATAAAAAATATTTATAAATATATAAAAATATATAAAAAATAATATAAAAATATTAAATATTAAATAATTTGTATGTAATCATTATCAATATTAATATATTGATAAATAATAATATGGTTATTAATTTATCTTTCTGTAAATTAAATATAATAATAATAATAATAAATGAAATTAATCAAAATATAAATAGGTTATCTTCTAATCAATAATAAAAGTGAAATATATTTTTTTATGAATTATATACAATAAATGATATTTTAAATAAATGATTTTTTTATGTTATATTTTTTTCAATAAATGATATAACGGGTAATTATCATTATCATATATTATTATTATTATTACTAGTGTATGTTTCCGTACCCTGTACGGAATAATACATAAAATTATATAAAAAATTTATTAAAAAATTAAATAATATATATAGTAATTATTATAAATATTTTATAAAGTTATAATTAAAATCAAACTCTGAGAATTTTTAATATTAAAATATTAAAAATAATTAATATTTGTCTTAATCAATTTGAGTTTGTTAAGTGATCATTTTACTCGTCCACTTAAATAATTATTAGGAGTTAGAATCTCGTCTTGTGTATATAGCAATTCATTGGCTAGCGATAAACCCTTAATAAATGGAGTATCAATGCGTGGTTAGACTTAGCAGGAGTTTCCAAATACGTGGGTACCCGACCCATCCATACCCGGATGAAGAGGGTAATAACTTCACTCCAGTTGGGGTAGATTTTGCTCATGACAGGAGGGTATACCCGCCCTGAATATATACATATAAACACTTTTTAGAAATTAGGATTTGCCTCACATCACAGATGTAGTGATTCATAGCTTCAGTCTATACTCTATAGCTATGCAAGATAAACTTAGTCATCCTCATCCAAAATCTTCTTCTTCACAAAAAACCGCATAGCTCCCGTCATCGTTGTTGCTGAGTCCATCGCCGCCTACCCCTTCACAACTCCCATCTTCCTTCACAACCAGGGACGGACCCACGTTTAATATAGAGGGGGCATTTGCCCCCACAAATTTTTTTTTAAAAAAAATAAATACTTATATACATATATACCACTTTATTTGTCTCAAAATAAAATATAAATAGTTCTTTTGTATTTGATGTTAAAAAATATTTTGTTAAACTTAACACATAATAATAATTATATTGTTAAATTTGATTTAGTATGAAAAATAAATAAATAAACTCAAAAAATAGTGATAATTAATTTTATTATATTAGTTAATTAATTAATAATTAAATTAAAACTTAGTTTTCTAATTAAATACAACTTAAATTATTAGTGATTTTTTAAAAATTTCTATATATTAATATATTGTAATTATTTTGGTAAAAAATTTATTTATACTATAAAAATTATAATAAGTAGATTTGACAATTAAATATGAGATAATAAAAAGTAAAATAATTGTTTAAAAATATATAAAAAAAAATAATATTTAGTCATGTTAAAAACAAAAAAAAATCCTTATAAATATTTTTTTTGTTATTTTAAATAGTATACTATGTGTATGAAATTATATTTTTATTATTTTAAATATTATAATAATGATTGTGTGTATATTTCTAGTTTTTATCATTATGTATTAGATAGTTCTAATTTTAAATTTTGAATATATCTAAACAAATTTTGTAACAATAACTAATTATTGTTACGAAAAAATCATAATTTATAATAATTTTAAATTTGATACAAATTTTTTGTTACAAATGCTCCATTTTCTTGTAGTGATAGCAACTCGTTGCCGGCCAATTATAGATTCTTAAATGAAATTCAAATTCATGACGGATTAGTCCTTAACTTGTTGAGTGTCGTGGGAAGCAAAAAAAAAAATATCTATACCTAAATTTTATTATATTTTTGCCCCCATTACTAAATTTTTCTGGGTCCGTCACTGTTCACAGCTCATGTCATCATTGCTGCTCATCTCGTTACCATCGCTGTTGAGCCCGTCGCCACCTTTCTCCTGCCGAGTCCTTTTTCTCTAGGTAAATTTCACTCTCTCTCTCTCTCTCTCTCTCTCTCTCTCTCTCTCTCTCTCTCTCTCTCTCTTTCTCTCTCTCTTTCTCTCATTGTGAGTCTATTAAGTTCTTCTCTTCTTCCACAAACTCATCACTTAGTCCCCGTCGCTATGAGCTCGGACGTTGCCGTTGCAGTTTCATCTGAGTCTGTCACCGAATAAAATAGAAATTTTATTCAAGTTAAAAATAGACATGCATGAGATCATTTTTGCATGTAATTTCTAAATTTTCTCATCCAAATTTGATCTATGTGATTGAGTATTTTAGTATGGGATTATCGTAGTTTTGTTGCGACACTAATGTAATAAAAGTTTCAATAATTTCATAACTAATATATGAGATAGACCATATTATTAAAGTAATAGAGAAATAACATTCAGATTTGCGCGTAAAATTTATAAGAGGTGATTATCTCAGGAAAATATATATTTATAACCGAAGTAGAAGATTGTTAGGAAATTATTATTTCTTAATATATATATGGATAATACATATATTAATTATAATCGCAAATTAAGTAATTTCACATTAAATGACTTATATAACAGTGATCTCATTTATTGTCATAAATGTTGAATTAAATAAGTCATTATTACTTTTGATTTGGATAAATGAGATTAAAATCATAGGTACTATTTTATTTGAGTTTTAGGGTTTAATGAGTGTCACACTCAAATATAAATAATGACTTCAGGATTTTGGTCTCCAAGACATCAAACTCGCCTTGGTAGCTCTTTTCCCACAGTAAAATTGTGATTCAGACCTATCAGAAATACATAAGATTTTGGTTGACGAAGATCAAAGAACCACAAGAGGCAAGCTCTCTGATTTCAATCATACTCTCGAATGAAGAGACGCTTCTACGTTCTTAGTTATATTTTTTTATGCTTTAACATGGATGATCTTGAGATTGAGAAATCCTAAAATTTTCTGCTAAAATAGAAATTTTATTCAATCAAATGATAATAAATAATTTTATTGAATTAACTTATATTAATGTGATTATTGGATGATAAAGAATGCTAGAAAAATAAATAAATAATATTTTAAGAGTAGAAATATTAAATTGTCATTTCAATTTACTTTTTTAATCAACGATAATAAATATCTTAAATTAATTAAATTTTTACAAAATTATACACCTAAAACTATTTCATTTTTTCAAAAATCTTTTGAAAATACAATGGTTCAATGAGGAGTTAATAGTCAAAATCGTCCCTGAAAGATACCCCGATCTCCATTTTAGTCCTCGAAAGATAAAATTAATCAAAGTCGTCCCCGAAAGTTAATCACGTTGGTCGAGTTTGTCCTTCCGTCATGTGAGGTAGTGACGTGGCTAACGTTTGGTGAGGTGGAACGTTAAGTGCCAGCGTGGAGAGGTCCAGCATGGCAACCGTTAATGCTGATAAGATATGTTTGATTAGTTAGATCAAATTAGTCCTAATGTTACAACCCTAACCCCCAATCTGAAGCATATATGTGCGCGATTCTCAGGTGGCGATGTATCTTTGAGGAGTCGCTGCTATGATGAGTGGAAGCCGGAGTGGTGACCTGCCGTCGCAGTCTATCGGTAGCCATGAGTCGAACTCTGCCATGCGACGGAGGAGGAAGATGAAGGACCAGACTTGCTTTTGTGGGTTGAAGACGACAATCAAGAAATCCGGCACAAGAGAGAATCCGGATAGGTTGTTCCACACTTGTGCCAGATACCCGGTGAGTTAGGTTATGATATATTAAGCTTGTTTTCAATATTCCTTTGTCTAGTATGCTGGGTTGTTGAAATTGATTTTATTTTTTTTGGAAAAATTCAGAAGGAAAGTCACTGCAACTTCTTTAGGTGGGTTGAGGAAGATGGGTATGTAGCAGGGGCGGAAACTGATGCAGAGGTTGGTGGGGACTATGATGAATGGAGACTGAATGTGTCATGGAGATTGGGTAGCTTGGAGGGTGAGGTTAGAGCAATGAAGATGCTGATAATGTTGCTGTCAGTTGCAGTGGTGGTGGCTACTGTATTGTGTGTATCACTGTTGGTCACATTAATCTCCAAGTAAAGCCACAATTGGAGTGTTATGTTCTTGTGTGTTAGAGGTGTTGTTATATCAGAGAAATTGAATTAGTTGATATGTAATGATGATGTTAATTATGAATGAAAGTATGGTTTAATTGTCTTTAATTTAACATAAACTTGTTGTTTAAGCTTGATGGGTTTCACTGAGAATACATGATGGTGATGTGTGAACTATTATAAGTATCTTTTCACCAAATATAATCATATATAACAGTAGACAAAGTAATTGTAATCCATAACAAACATCATAATTATATTGATATCATAATGTCTTAGTAGACACACCACAAAGGTGAGAAAGGATCCAGACAACACTGTTGAGACAACATTGTTCATGTAAACAAAAAAACATACTAGGCCTAATTTAAATGATCCTGAACACAGAGGCTGTTTACAGAGCCATGTTCCCAAAAAGCAAACTTTTCAACTACATACAAAATATATTTCCTAGTTAAACATATTAATCTTTCTTTCTTGGACGCTTGAACCCTGGAGTAGGCACGAATGTCATGAAGGTTTGCATCTTCTTTGCAGTGGCAGAAGTTGTTCCTTTCAATGTCTCAGCAGATATGGCCACAGGTGACTGGGTGGAGGCATTTGATCTTGCCTTTTTTTTTATTACATGCAGTTTGGGTGGCCTGCCTCTCTTTTCACCCTGCATAGGCCAGTTGCAGACCAATTAATTTCAAGTAAATAAAACAAATGCAATTGGGCAGAATAAAAAGCAGCAAATAAATAACCTGAATGTCTTGAACAGGCAGTTGGGTATCTTGCACTGGTTGGTTGACTTCCACAGCAGGTTCTGGCTGGACTGGGGGAGGAGGAAAAGAATGTGATTGAACTTCATTGTTGGTGTTTGGGTCATCTGTAAGGGGAGCAGGCCCATTAGGAAGGGCAACCTGAAGTTGCATTTGCCTAGCTTGATCCTCAGCATCCTCCTTTTTCTTCTTTGCACAGCTTCTCTTGTTGTGTCCAACTTCACCACAAAACATGCACCTAATTGGGTTGTACTTCCTCTTCATCTTGGTGCTTGACCCAACTGGCTGCTCTCCTTTGTCCTTTCTCCTCTTCTTGGTAGGCCTCCCAGGTTTAGGCTTGATTGGGGGTGGGACAGGGGCAGGTGAAGATGTTTTCTCCCACAAATCTTGTCCTTTAACCGGGTTAACATTGAAACAGTATGTCCTTTTATACGCCTCCATTGTCAACAACTCATGGCAATACTCCTCAATTCTCTTACCATTTTTGTCTTGAATTGCTGAAATTGCATGCATACATGGCATCCCTGTGCCAAGTGTAGACAGACAAAGTTAATGAGAAAACCAAAAGCAACTCTGACTAATTCATGCTAAGGGAAGCATCTATAGGGTCCGAATGAATTACCTGTGAGTTGCCAGAATCGACAGGTGCAAGTGTGCTTTCCCAGGTCGACCACCATGTTTGTGGGCCAGCCATGTACTTCAAACAGCTCCTCTTTTTCATCCCCGCACCATTGGGGAGCCCAATGACTAGATAACTTTGTCATGGCTTCTAGTCTGCTTTGCTGAACCGGGGGTAAAATTCCTTGATAAGTGCTCAACTTCAGTTTGTTATCGACCATGCTCTTCATGATTATTCTCCTCACCTCTTCAGCCAAAGTTAAAATCGGCTTGGTCCTCTCATGCTTTATCTTAGCATTGAATGATTCGCAAGCATTGTTGCAAATATTGTCATTCTTAGGGTCCTCACTGAAGTAAGCCTTAGTCCAAGCCTCCTTCGGCCACTTTTCAAGATACTGCCAAGCCTGTTCGTTAATCACTTTTACTCTCTTCATGTTCCTCTCAAACTCATTACGTGTCCTTGATCGAGCACACTCCCAAACCAGGTCTTTCAACTCCGTGCTACCCCATTGTTTTGAAAAATTCCGCCACAGATGCCACACACAGAACCTATGCTGGGCCATGGGCATGACTTCCTTTACTGTTGGGATGAGTCCCTGCCAGATACAAAGAAACCCAAAAAGATTGTTAGTCAAAAGAATCCCTCAATCATGATCATTAAATCAATTTAGTCCCAGAAGTATAACTAATTAAATCAATTTAGTCCTGACCTTCTGCATGTCTGAAATGAGGCACAAGTTTTTGCCAAGGAAGTTGCTAAGGTCTGATTGCAGGAGCTCCAGAAACCATTTCCAGTTGTCCTTGTTTTCCACATCCACAATTGCATAGGCAACAACAAATATGTGGTTATTGGCATCCTGAGCACACGCCGTCAATATTTGTCCACCATGCAGAGTCTTAAGAAAAGCCCCATCCAATCCTATCATCGGTCTACACCCAGCCTTAAATCCTTTTTTACAGGCATCAAGACACACATAGAACCTCTCAAACTGAGGAGGACCCTGTGGCATTGGGATTACACCAACTTGAACTGTAGACCCAGGGTTACTTGTAAGCAACTCATTTGCATAGTCCCAGATAAGTCCATACTGAGCAACTTCATCACCCTCTACCACTTTCCTAGCAGCTTTCAATGCTCTAGTGATGCAGGTGCTGTTCAGGTTTACGTTACACTTCCTCACAAACCACTCATACACTTCACGATGTCTCATTGTAGGATGCTTCCTAAGTTTTGGAACAAGTTTGCTTAGTGTCCACTGTTGGGTGGCTGCCCTGTTTTTTCGCCTTCTAGGACAGATATGGTTGTCAACCAGGGTTTTAATCTGCCACGACCCGTCTTGCTTACTTCGTGCACAGTAAACTACCCAAGGACAACCCTCAGCCTTACACACAGCCCTAACCCTAACATTGTCATTCTTTGTAAACAATATGTTTCTACCTAATTGGATTGTGTAGTCCCTAGTTGCATGCATAAAATGTTCCTTTGATTTGAATATCATACTAACCTCAAACTTGAGGTCCCCGAACTTTGCCTTGTCATTATACTGGGGATAGACAGTTGGTGATTCCTCATCAGAGTCTAGTTCCTGGCCCGAGTCCTCCGAGTGCCATGAGTTGAGATCCGAATCATTGTCCTCAAGGGGATTATCCTCTAGGTCTGCCAAATGGAAACCACAAATTAAGTAATCAATCATGTGACCAAAATTAAATCAACATCTACAAACCAATTGATTTAACCAAATACCTGAGTCACTTTCATCCTCACTCTCAGAAGCTTCATAGCTTGAATCGTCAGTCTCTATTTCTTTCTCTGCCAATCTGGTCTTAGCAGGCTTGTGCTTCTCCTTAACTTCCCTTTTTTTGTTCAGCCTTGTAGAGTTGACACCATCATCACTGTCACTGCTAGATTCATCATCTCCTAGCACCCTTGGAGGTTTGTAAAGGCTGTCTTCAGCACTCTCATAGGAGTCATGAGAGTCACTGTCTTCCTCAACCTCTATTGCCTTCACATGCCTGCCTGCCCTTGTGGTGGTAGTGACCTTGGCCTTACCTTTAGGCTGAGTTGTAGCAGGGGTAGGTTTGGTAGGCTGACTATAGGCCTTTCTCTGCTGTGATGAAGTTTGCATGGGTTCATGTGACTTCTTGGTGGGCTGAGATGATGGTCTGCTGGGCTTAGTGGTTGGTCTAGTGGGCTTAGTTGATGGACCTGTGGGCTTCAATGATGGTCCAGTGGGCTTAGTGGGCTCCTTAGTGGGCTGCATTGGTTGCTTAGTGGGCTGGGTAGGCAGTTTACTGGGCTGACTTGGTTCCTTTGTGGATTTGGTAGAAAATTTTTTGGACTGAGAAGGCAACTTTGAAGGCTGAGATAATCTGCTTCCTTCAGCTGATGCCTTCGTGGACTCAGAGCTTGCTTTTTGGTGGGATGGTAACTTGGTGGGTTGAGACTGATGTCTCTTGGTCTGGGTTGGGTTAATTTTAGGCACATCTCCTTCCTGCTCATCAACCACACATGGCTCTGAAACACCATGCTCGAAATACAGGTTGATCAAGTTGAAGTTCCTCCTGCAATCCTTCACCATTGCAACCAAATCATCATCTGTGGCCAGCCTCCTCAGCCCATATTCAAGGGGAACTCCTGGAGATTTCCACCAGCACTCCCTAGCCTCAGCATATCCCAGTTCGACATAGTACCCCCTCACAAAGAACACGTCAAGTGTGTCAGCTTCAACTCCCATTAACACCTCTGTGTGATCCGGTTCATAGTACAGATATCCACCCTCATCCTTTTTAAACTTCCCCCATGGTGAAATACAAAAGTCATCGGAGGACCCTCCATCTACAAGTGCAAATAAATGTAGTCAACATCAAAATCTAAAATAACTCCTCTCTTACAACTGCATGTAAACACACAGCAAACTACAAAATCATAACCATCGCAAACCCTCAACTCCCAGAAAAACCCACCACATAAGGACCAGGAAACCCCTAACAAACGCATACAGAATATTGTGTAGCTAGTCCAAACCCTAGCCTCACTAGATGGTTCTTAGAACTAAGACACCCAAAACCAACGGACACCAACATTGCAAAATCAACAGAAACTGTGAAAAAAATTAAGCCTTACCTATGGCAATTACTGTTCCTTCCTCCAACTACGAAACTCCTCAGCGACCTCCTCCAACGTAGCAGGGCCTACTCTTCTACAAGCCTCGCACACACGAATGCTCGATAACGCCACCAAGTTCTGATCAAAGGATCTTTGTGCAGAGTACCAGGGTAGAGAGAAGACGAGGGATTTTGGAGCGAAAGTGGAAGAGGTTTGTTACGAGAGAAGAGAAGGGCAGAACGTTTGAATATCCACATGTGGCTCATAAACGACGTCGTTCCACTGATTTGGGGCTGAGGATATGAAACTACGTCGTTTTGCACCTCTCCACGCTGGCACTTAACGTTCCACCTCACCAAACGTTAGCCACGTCACTACCTCACATGACGGAAGGACAAACTCGACCAACGTGATTAACTTTCGGGGACGACTTTGATTAATTTTATCTTTCGAGAACTAAAATGGAGATCGGGGTATCTTTCAGGGACGATTTTGACTATTAACTCGTTCAATGAGAGGTTGACTATTGAGAATTGAATATAATATTTTTAAATTTGTATTTTCAATAAAAAGATGTACTTAGTGCTATCCATCCTAAATAATTCTATATTCACTATTACTTATCCATCTAAATAATTTTAACATTGATAGAATATTATTTTTAAATGCAAAAATTTAAAATATATTTATTCTATTTCAAAAATTAATATTCATATTTAACTTAGAATTCCAACAAATATGACAAAAAATATTATATTTTTTAGTTAAAAAATTAAAGTAAAATATTTATAAATATATTTTTGTGCTTTAGCTTTACATTTTTTAAAAAAATTTGGCAAGTCAATGGAATCAAATCATATTTCTATAACATATATAAGAATGTATATTACGCATAAATAAAAAAAATTAGGTATAGTCAGAACAAATACATAAATTAAAATAAAATTTAGAAAAATAAGAACCAATAAAATATTGAAGGAAAAAAATATAAATAGAAGAGAAACAAAATTATTAGACAGAAGAGAAATAATTTAATAAATTTTATGTGTATATAAAAGAAGAATAAAAAGAAGATATACAATAACTTATTTAATTTAGCAAGATTTATGAAAATAAATACATAGAATAAGAGAATAAAAAATAATAACAAAAAGAAGCTAAACATCTGAATTAATATAAAAAAATAAAATAAAATAAAATAATGATAATCTATCATAATCTTAATCTTTTAATATAATTAATTAATAACAATATAATTTGTCTACCATAATCTTAATCTAATCTTTTAATATAATTAGTTTTAATTAAATAATCAAATAAATTGAATATAAATATGTCTAATCTAATCGTATAAAAAAAAGTGAATTTTCTATAATTAGACATATATATATATATATATATATATATATATATATATATATATTTTGGGAATAAAATATCACTTTAAAATAAAATTATTATTATTAATGACATATAAATATTAAAATTATATTAATACATTAATAGAAATACATTATTATAATAAAAAGTTGCAAGAATTAAAATAACTAAAACTTATTAACTTTAATTAGTTAAATTAGCATAAAATAAGAAAGAGATGATTAATCAGATTAAATAAATTAAAAAAATATTACTAAATAAAGTAAATGTCACAATAATTATATTACTAATTGAAAAAAATTAATTTAATCAATTCAAATTTTTATTGAAAATAGATAATTAAAGATCACCAATGAATAAAAATAAATAGGATATAATACATTAAAGAATAATTTTGGTAGTATAAATAATAAAATTAAATTATTATATACAATTTTTACCTTTTACCTTATTATGATTGAAGTTAACATTAATGGTAAAAAAATAATTTTAGATAGTCCCAAATTGTATTTTACAACATAATTAAAACACAATTCATAATTTTTTATTTTGTGATTAATTAATATTTTTTAAATTTTTTGGTTAAGTCTTCTGTAATTTATGATTGATAAATTTTTTCTACAAAATATAAATTTATGATGAATCATTACAATTATAATTAATTAAAACAATAAAAAATTATTAAAAAAAATCAAATAAAAGATAAAAAATAGAGTAAACATTTATTTTGAAACTAAAAATTTGTTAATTGTGCTAGAAATTCTAAAAATTTGTATCTTATTATATAATCAATTTTGTTACTCACTTTAACTTTATTATTCATTTATTGTATCTAAAAAAGTATATAATGTCACACTTATTTTAAAAAAAGATGAAACTCTTCAAATACACGGTATAATATATAATTTAAGAACAATAAAATAAAAATTTCTAGAATTTTATAATAGTATTTAAAATTTTCAACGACGATAATGCAAAGTGTTTAAATCGACCAAATGAATTCAATAGTTATCATTTGCACATCTTATTTAAATTTGAATTTTAAAATTTAATTTGTATCTTTTTTTTCTAATATAAATTATTTTTGACAAAAAATAGAGAAAAAAAATTATTAGACCAAAAAAATATCCTATCAAAAAATTATTATAAAGAGATTTATAATTAGAGAAGAAAAGAATAAAAGAATAAAAGTATTAATAATAATTAAAAAAAAGAAACAAGCTTGTATTAAAGAATATTAGAAAAAAAATAATAAAATTCATATTAATAATAATAATGCTGAGAAATGATGTTGTTGTTTTAGACTTCTAACCTTTGTTTTTGGCTATCTTTTTTTCTTTTCTTTATTTTTTTTTTAAATTATCAAGTCATAAAAAGATAAAGAACAATTCAAGAAAACAAAAATAAAAAGATCGAAAACAGTAAGATCAATCACTACAATACAGGGTGTTCACTGCAAATGGGTTGATGCTTTCGATCAGTGTGTTACAGTTGAGGTTCAGGTAAATAATGTGATTTGGAGGTGCAGTGGTATCTATGGTAGTCCTCAATTTAATACCAGAGTTTTGCTATGGGATTATCTTGTTACTCAGTCTTCGTCTTTCTGCGGGCCATGGATTGTTCTTGGTGATTTTAATGAAGTACTATTCTCTCATGAATCTAAGGGTTGCCTCTTCTCGAGTCATCATGCAGATCGGCTTGCTGCCTCTCTAGGGGATAGTAATCTGTTTGACTTGAAGACTATTGGAAGACAATTTTCTTGGTACAGAAGGGTTAAAAATGGTGTTGAGGTGGCGAAAAAACTTGACCGGGTTTGTATCAATAGTGGCTGGCTATCTCTATTTCCAGAGGCTTACGCAGAAATTTTAAATAGGCTTCAATCTGATCATTGTCCTATCCTAGTACGCTGTACAGGTCATCCCCAACCGAAAAAGAATAGACCTTTTCGGTTTATTGCAGCTTGGGCAACTCATCCGGGGTACAGAAATATTGTGAACCAGTCATGGCAGGCTGGCTACAGAGAGATGCACGGCAAGCTTTCAGAAGTGCAGAAGAACTCTTTGGAGTTTAATTCTAAAGTGTTCGGCAATATTTTCGTTAGGAAATGCAAATTGGAGAGACAGATTAATTTCCTTCAGAAGCGACTTGAAGTAATGGAAGATTTGTCTATGCGGCAAAAAGAAAAATAGCTGATTGAGGAATTTAATAACACGCTTGTGCAGGAGGAACTTCTATGGTTTCAAAAATCCAGAGAGCAGTGGGTAAAATTTGGGGATAGAAATACCAAGTTCTTTCATGTCCAGACTCTTGTGCGGAGAAAGCATAATAAGATTCATGGTCTCTTTCTTCAAGATGGGGTGTGGGAAACGGACCCGGATGTCCTTAGAAGAGAAGCTGAATCCTTCTATAAACGCCTATTCTGCCAGTCGGAGGATGTAGACTTAGGTTGTCTTGGTGATGTGCCACTGCCTTCCCTGAATGATGAAGCCTGTTGTAGCCTCACAGCGCCAGTTACTCTGGAAGAAGTTAAGTCGGCTGTTTTCAGTATGCATTCTTTTAAGGCGCCGGGCCCTGATGGGTTTCAGGCTTTCTTCTTTAAAGAATACTGGAAGATTGTTGGTTTTGATATTTGGACTATGGTTCGTCATGCGTTCTCTGGTTTGGATATGGATCCAAGGATGATGGAAACTCTTGTGGTTCTTATTCCGAAGGTAGAAAACCCGGTTTCCATGAAGGATTTCCGACCAATTAGTCTCTGTAATGTGGTTTACAAAGTTATAACGAAGGTCCTGGTCAATAGACTTCGTCCCCATCTCAAAGAAATTATTGGGCCCCTTCAAGGAGGGTTTATCCCGGGGAGAGGAACCCCTGACAACATCATTGTAGCACAAGAGGTTCTCCATTTCATGAAGAAGACAAAGTCAAAGAAAGGCACCCTGGCCTTTAAGATTGATTTGGAGAAAGCGTACGATAGAGTGGATTGGGGATTTCTGAAACAAACCCTGGTGAGTTTTGGCTTTTCTCCTCCGACAGTCAATCTGATTATGCGTTGTGTCACTGCTTCCTCACTGTCTATCCTCTGGAATGGGGATAGATTAAATAGCTTTACTCCGAGCAGGGGTCTTAGGCAAGGAGATCCTATATCACCGTATCTGTTTGTGTTGTGTATGGAGAGATTGTCCTGTTCTATTAATCAGCAAGTTGATAAGGGCGTGTGGAAGCCAGTTGCGGTTTCTAGAGGGGGTCCAAGAATTTCTCATTTGATGTTTGCCGATGATTTGCTTCTTTTCTGTAAAGCTGAAAAACAGCAAGTTCAAACTGTAATGGTAGCTTTGGAAAATTTCTGCAGAGCCTCTGGGATGAAGGTTAATGTGGAAAAATCTAAAGCGCTATGCTCCAAGAAAAGAGATTTTCACTGGAGTCTCCTCCATCAGATTCGTTCAGAACTTGGGCAAGTATTTAGGGGTGAACCTTAATCACTCTCGGGTGACACGCGCAACTTTCAACGATGTTTTGGACAAGATTCGGGGAAGGCTAGCCAGCTGGAAAGGAAGATTGCTTAATAAGGCAGGCAGACTCTGTTTGCTCAACTCGATAGTGACTGCGATTCCTACTTATCGCATGCAAGTATCTCTCTTCCCTAAAGGGGTAACTAATAAGATAGAATCCATGATGCGAAACTTTCTATGGAAGGGTCAAGCTGATGGTAGAGGCCTGAATCTAGTTAACTGGAAAGTGTTGGTCACTCCTAAGAAGTTTGGAGGTCTGGGAATTAGAGATCCCTTTTGTGCCGTGCCAATATTGCTCTCCTTGGAAAACTAGTTTGGCAACTTTTTCACCATCCCAACAAGCTATGGGTTCAACTGTTGACGGAGAAATACCATTCTTCTAAGGATGATTATTTTAGTCGGTCTCGAGGAAGTGGATCTTATGTTTGGAAGAGTATATGTCGAGCTTGGGATATCCTAAAGGAAGGTTTTAGTTGGTGCATTGGGGATTTGGAACAGAACTTTTGGTTTTCTAAATGGAGAAGAGAGGGGCGACTGTGTCAGGAGATGGATTATATTCACATTTCTGATTCGGATCTCAGGATCTTGGACCTTTGGTCATCTGGACAGTGGAACCTTGAGAATATCTATTCTCCTCTGAATCAGTCTCTGCAGAGCAACATTAATTCTTACAACCCAGATGTTCAAGCTGGTTCAGAGGTCGGTTGGTGTTGGACTGGTGCGGCCTCAAAGGTTTATGATGCTCATAGTGGTTATTTATGGCTCAGTAAGAAGATGTTTAGTTGGGAGGATAGGGGTAATTGGCTTTGGCTTTGGCGTCAACATGTTCCAGAAAAGCACAAATTTTTTGGCCTGGCTATGTCTTCGGGAGGTTCTTCCTACTGCTGCATTTCGTTTTAGAAGGGGCATTTCGCACACGGATAGCTGTCCACGATGTTTCTCAAGTCAGGAGTCGGTTTTACATTGTATTCGGGATTGTCCAAAAGCCCAACTTGTTTGGCAAGCTTTAGGGATCTCCGCTCAACCAGTGGATTTGATGAGTTGGTTCTTACATAATAGCAAACAGCGCCCCTTTAGATTCTTTTCTGGTCTCTGGTGGATTTGGTGTTCGAGAAACAACGAGATCTTTCATCCTCACGAGCATTGGACCACAGATAAGGTGATTGGTATGGCTTTGTCCTTAGAAAAGGAGCTCCGAAATATTTTTGAGTTGCAACGACTATCTATCCCCTCAACCATTAGTGGCTCTTGGATTCCCCCCTCAGTGGGTACCTTTAAGATTAATTGTGATGCTAGCTATCCTGGCAGTGGTGCTCAAGTTGGTTTTGCTTGTGTTAGCAGAGATTGGAAGGGAAGGTGGCAACGAGGCTGTCTGGGAACAATTGAGAGTCGTAGCATTTTGCAAGGAGAGTTGTTTGCTATTTGGAGAGGCTTTCTTTTAGCATGGGACTCGGGACAAAGAGACATTATATGTGAGACAGACTGTGTGGAGGCTTTCACTATTGTCAATAATTTACAAGATTGCTCTGGGTTTACTGATCCTTTGGTGTTAAAAATCCGAGATATCATGTCTTGGAAATGGCGTGCTGATCTTCGGTTGATCTTGAGAGATGTAAATACAGTAGCAGACATCATGGCAAAGACTGCAATGAGGACTATTTCTCCCCAAGTGGAGCTTCCATTGCCTTGGAAGGAGTTTAAGAGTAGTATTCAGCGGGACTACTTTTCTTAAGCAGTTTCTTATTTTTTTTTTTTTTTTTTTTTTCTTTCTTAGTTTTTGTTTATTTTTCTTTTAAGTCACAAAAAAAAAAAAATCACTACAAAATAAAAAAGTTAAAATGGCATGGAGATTAAGGCGGTTTTAAAGAACCGCCATATTATCGAGTCATTATGGCAATTTTTCCTACTGCCTTAGATGGTTTTATATATTTTGGCGGTTCTGATGATTATGGCGATTTTGAACCGCCGTTTTCACGCACATATAAAAAGAGAAAAATTGCAATCCCTGGCTCATTCAACGCCGTTCTTCCTTTTAGCTAGGGCTTCTATCCTCTCTGAACATACAACACTCTCATTTCCTCAATGTAAAGAAGCTCTCTGACAACGCCTTCTTCCTTCTAGGGCTTCTCCTCTCTTCGCCGGTTGCGATCTCTCCAGGTACCTCTCCTTCTCAAGTTAAACCGAAACCGAAACCGAAATGCTGTTTTCGTACATAGAGAAGCCGAAATCGAAACTGATGCTGTTTTATTTTGTTTTTTCTTTTGTGCTGTGGAGACGAAGATTCCGGCGAGAGGCAAGGCTCTGGTGGCTACTGACCTCAGCATTTCGATTCCAGAAGGCACCGATTTCTTTGTTTTTGTTTGGGTTAGGATTTCAAAATTGCTTTTGGTGCTGATTTTTGGGGTTTTTGTTTCTCTGCAGCTCTGTTAGGGATTTTTGGCTCTTCCGATGAAGCATTGGATTGACGTTGGTGCGGGGGTGATTGACGACGATCTCAGGTCTTCTTTCGCTTACTTCTATTAAGGTGTTTCTCTCTCTCTCTCTGAACTCAGATCTTCTATTGCTTACTTCTATTAAGGTGTTTCTTTGATCTCTGATCTCAGATCTCAGATCTCAGAAAAACCTTGCCATCGATGTGTTGTTGACTGGGATTAGACTCTTGCTTACCGGTTGCGGCCTTGCCTTCAGTTACAGGGCAAGCAAGCAACTTGTGTGGATCACGCTCATGCAACACATGAAATTTAGCTTCATTTCGATACTGTGTTTGAAAGTTCAGTGTATGCCCGTATTTCCTTTTCACAAATATCAAAATTATTGGCTAACCTATCTTCATATTCCCTTAAAAAAGGGAAAAAAAGTTCTTCTAAGTTATAATACAGACCTATAATGGATAAGGAAAGAGGGTGTTTTTAGTGTGGAAGTGATTTGAATTATTTGTGTGCTAATACAGACAGAGAGCTCACTGAACTTTTATTCATTATTATTGATTGATGTTTGTGTGCCTTGTAAGGCTGGCATCTCATTATTCAAACTATTAGTTTATCCGCCTCTTTTGCCTAGTTAAATAGTTACTTTATTTAGCATATAATAATTATCTATAGTAGTAGAACTACAATTACAACCAAGTTGCCTGCATGTTCAATGGCTCAAATTGATTAATCATTTCAAAAAATGTTAGGAGATAATAGTTTTAGTGTAAAATAGAAGATAATTGGCTAATATTAATTCAAATGTAAAGTAAAAACAAAGAAAAAGTATTAGTCTAGTCATCCAAAATTTTTTTATGTGACTTACTCTTTTTTCCTTTTGCTATTGCTTCTATTAATACGTGGACTGTGGTTCTGGAAAATGAAAACTTGGTAAGAGTTAGAACAAAATTGATTATGGATGGTCGTGGTTTATATGTAAAAGAAGATTTTTTCTTTGAGAAAAAATTCACCACTTTTTTGTTATTTTGATGTGTGTATTGGACACTGGTTGAGCTGTTTCTTTGATTTTGGACTTGCTTCTTAGGCACTTAGAACCATTTTGTTTTGCAGTTTGGGAACTAGTTTATGAGGCAATAACTGAACTATGTTTGCTTTGTTTTGCTTACTTCTATTTAGTTCTCTTTATTTCTCAAGCAAAAGGAAGCAACTCAAGTAGTGTAAAGGTGTTATTCAAATTGTGTGTGTTTTTTCTTCTGAAGTTGATATGTTTTGCTACTCAATTTTGTCATGCGTTGTTGAAATATGAGTGATTATGTTGCAGTTTGTGTAGTATGTTGCAGTTTGTGATATCCAACTATATTTAACTCAATTTTGTAGAATTCTGCACTCAAGGTTCATATCTTCTTCATTATTAGGTAACTTTCTTTTTCCTCTGCTAAATTATTCTGAGTATGCTTCTCTGTCTTGACTCTTGACCTTAAAGGGTAATCAAATATCTTTTCTTTTTGTGCTGTGTTTTACTTCCTGGTGTTTAATTTTGAACTTGTTTGAGGAAAGACACTCATATACATACATACACACACAGATGGTTATCATTTCTAGTAGTTGTTTGTTGTGTTTGTTGCTGTATCAATGAAAACCTAACCTTCTGTTTCCCTTCAAACTTAACCACCTGAACATATCATACCATAATGCTTGACAATTTGCAATAGTGAACGACTTATTGCAACTTTTCTGTTTGTTCTATTTTTCATTTTTCTGCAGGAGGACTTTGATGAATTCAGCGATGTTGATGAACTATACAGCTCATTGCCTTTAGATAAGGTGGAGACTCTTGAAGATCTTGTTACAATCCCCCCTGGCCTATCTAAGGTATTTGTTTGCTCACGATTGTTTTGTTGCAAGTATACAAGGGATCATTTAGTAATACATATTGAAGCATATGTAGATTCAATTTACCACATTGGGTCATTGATTAATTTTTCACGGCAAATTTTGCTGGATTCCTTGCTGGGCTATGCAGTTTATGATGGTAATGTATTATAGAAGTCTAACATTTAATTGATGGGTGATGCGGATTTTAATTTCGGAAGTGGTTAACTCTTTACAAGATACCCTCCATGAACCTCTTAATTGTGGGAGTCTAATGCACTGAGTTATCCTGTTTTTATTGGTTATTTTGACCCTAGGTTCCTATAACATTCTCTTTAACTTGTAAGAACAATTCCTTTTGGAACTCCTGATTTGTTTTGTTTTCTGGTAGGCTACTCCTAGTCTCAGCTTGAAGAATACTTTGGCTGTTTCAGCATCACAATCAGCATCAGCATCTGCCTCACAAACATCTGTATGTATTTCATGTTTATATTTATATGGAAGGATGCAGGAGTCAATGTTGTTGATATGAAAACATAAGAATGGTTTTCAGAAACCTTTTGAGGGATTATATGTTAGGATGTTATTTTTTTCATCCCATAAAAAAAGGGCTATCCCGTTCTTTTTATGTGGCCTATAAGCAATTTTGATGATGTGATCTTAAAGCATCTGTCTAATTAAGAGTAATAGTAGTTAAGATTTTCAGATAATTATTGGTATCTCACCTAGTGGGTGTAGAAACAAGCGTGCATCTGCCATTTTAGTATGTAGTACCTAACATTAAAAACTTTTTTTTTTGTTATTGGAGTGGAGATTTCTTTTGCCAGTTTCCTTTTTAACCCAAAAAATGAATCACATAACATGTTGGGCCCAATCCAAACAATCTGAAAATTCAATCGTGGACTCTCTTCAAAGCATTACTAAATTTCATTCAAATTGGGCTAAGAGAAATAGAGATATTTAGCCAAATACAACACCAAAAAATAAAAGATTGTGGATTTAGTTTATGTCTTGTTTAAATTGTACTTTATGAGAAGTCCTTATAGGTATGCCGTTTCGCTATAAGTCCTTTGTTCACTTATTTATGTCTACCTACCCCATTTTAGCATTGGTAAAAGTGTAAATCCTTATTTCAAACCACAAATATATGTGCATCAATATACTAATTATCTAAATTAAGTTAAATATATTTAGATATAATATATCTATCTATATTTCATCTGTCAAACACAATTTTATGTTTCCGTATCCCTATCTCTATCTCCTGAAATAAACAGAGCCTAATTGTCATTTACTTACTTAATACCCAAAAAAAAAAAAAAGATTTGGATCCTGTATTTTGCTGACACTCTTGTTCTTCTTCACTACTCACCGAGTCATCATTGATCAGGTTGAAACTATCACATTCTCCCGTTCGCAGATCGAAATCTAAAAGATCCCATCTTTCACGAACCTGAATTATATCCATTCTCGTTTCCAATGCCAAATGCCTGGAAAAGAGACAAACCCACGAGGCTACTCTCCCCAAAGTTCCTCTTTTTACTCTTCTCCTCCACACTCATCCTCATCTTCATCTTCCTCTCCTCTTCTCGCCCCTCCAGCCCTAACCCTAACCCTAACTACTTCGCCCTCAACAATCGCCTCTCGTTTCATGCAATCTCCCCCTTTGACTGCTTCAATTCCCCACAGGCCCACCCTGTTATCGCTAGCACCGTCGAAGGGGTTCGCTACCCATTCCTCTTCTCACTCTCCGATTTTGGAACCCTTCCCGATAAGCCCCACAAGAACATCGTCAGGATCCTCAAAGGTAAGCCCTTTCGGAAGCCCGACATATCCGTGACGGTTCAGGACATTCTGGAGAAGGCCAATACCGAAGGGAGAGATGGCTTTTTCGTCGACGTGGGTGCCAATGTCGGCATGGCCACCTTCGCCGCTTCGGCTATGGGCTTCCCGGTCTTGGCCTTTGAGCCCATCTTTGAGAACTTGCAGAAGATCTGTGAAGGGATTTTCTTCAACAGGGTGACCAATTTGGTTACGTTGTTTGAGGCTGCCGCTTCTGATCGGCTTGGTAACGTTACGGTTCACAAGGTGCTATTTTATTTTTAAATGTAATTTTGTTGCTTGAATTCAATTTTGGTTCCTGTATTTGGCGTTGATTTATTTGTTTAGTTGTTTACTTGAGCTATAATTGTTGAAGGCTGATACTAATATAATAGCTCAGAAAATAATCCTTTAGGTGTAGGGTGAATTTTGGAGAGTAGAGTAGGAAATTGCAGCTAATGAGGATAATTGAAGAGCTCAATTGTGTCGCATTTACTCTCTAAAAGTGTAAAGTAATTAGAGTGGTTAATGTATATCAGGAGTTAGTTTGAGCTTAGTAACTACACTAATTACTAATGGAAATTGAAAATGCAACTGTGAAGTTTTACATGTTAATCCTATGTCTTATGTAATCATAATTAATGGTGATGTCTCAGGGTTGCTTCTAGTTTAGTCATAGGAAGCAATGAGTGATATTTCAGTTATAGTCATTAGTTTATGTTGAAATAGATTGCGAGTTCTGATGAGATCAAATTTTCTTTTACTTGATTCATCAGTTGGTTGGTAGGCTGGACAACAGTGCTATCTCTGCCACAGGTGCAAAGTTGGCATTCAAGTCTAATGAAGAGGTTGCAATTCAAGTAAGGACTGTTCCTCTTGATGAAGTGATTCCGGAATCGGAGCGAGTGCTTCTGCTTAAAATAGATGTCCAAGGCTGGGAATATCATGTCCTCAAAGGAGCAACAAAGTTGCTCTCAAGAAAGGGAAGCCAAGCACCATATCTCATATATGAGGAAGACGAGCGTTTGTTAGAGGCCAGCAATAGCACTTCCAAAGAGATCCGAGACTTCCTAAGTAGTGTGGGTTATAATGATTGCACCAAGCATGGCACGGATGCACACTGCACCAAGAAGGATGTAAGATGATTGATTGTGTAATTTTTAGTTTTCAGATTTGCAGCAGCACCTTGATGGAAAACCAAGTCATTGCTCTTTTTCTGGAAAAGCTACTTCTTGAATGGTGAATTTGATTAGAGATGCTGATGGAAAGAAGTTAAGATGGGAGGCAAAACTACGCCGCCAACGGCAAACTCGGTAGTTACTTGATATCACACGAAAGTATATCTCTCTGTAGAAATTGGGAGGGAATATGTTCTAGACATGAAATTCTCGTGATTCTTGTGTACATTAATATATCTGTGGGTGTCTTTGAGGCTTGTATCCTAGATTTTAAATGTGAGCACTGAGCAGTGATTTCCAGCTACAATTTTTTTTAAATAGAAATTCAAATTTTCATTGAAATCTATTTATAACAGGTTCATACATCAGTCTATGAAAAGGATTTAAAAATTAAAATTCATGATATCATTTTTGGTGTCATAAAACAATATGGACGTATAAATTATAGAGTGAACCTATCATCTGTAGCAGCCAACAGAACAGAATCTATACATAGGTATTGTGTACGTTATTCGATACACCTTCTATGATGGCAAATAGCCAAATACAATTGATCAATATCAATGGAAACCGAAAGTATCCACATATGTTCCAACAAGACTCCAGAATATTATTGAACGAATTTTATCTTCTTGGTCAACATTGAATGAATTCTTTAGCTTCAATTTGTGTGCAATTTGAATCAACAGAGAGCAATGTGCAGGAGTAACAGGAACTCTTAATATCTGCAATACAAACACCAATATTCTTATCTTCAGAAGCCTTTTTACAAGGACCATACTCACCATAAGATTTCTATGGTTTCCGAGGCATCCTAATTTTAAAAACATTTACACTTAGGAAATTTTAGAACCCTTTTGTTCTATGGTGTCATGATCAAATACCATTTTGTGCAGGCATAGATGCTACATATACAAAAATTCTGTTGATAAATAACATGTTTTACATTTTCACAAGTGCCATGTAACTTGTGGGTTGTGGCAAACCAATTTGGTAACTACAGCTTTGTGGTAATAAATACAGAATATGGGATTGATACCTGAGGATCTAATCACACAGCTAGCTCTTTAGGATTCTTTTGGACCACTACTTTTTGAAGGTCCTGCTCTTTCCACCATAACATCATAAAGCTGCTTCCCATTCTGCTTGTCATACACAATAAATCATCAAGAAACAGTAAACATGAAGAAAATGTTGAATCTGAAAATAAATATAAAATTTAAGTAGCTGGAAATGATTTCCTATATTTATTATACTTACAAAGATTATTGGGAAGAAATGAATTTGTCGCTCAGGCTTTGTTTGTGTCTCCTTGAAGTAGACTAAAATAGGGAAGTTAGGCCACCAGAATTCCCAATTAACAAATGTTGAGTACCTGAACAGCAAATAAAAGCAGGGTTTTCATTCATGCTACTGCTCTGAAACTCCAATTGGTATATACAATAAATTTGATTCTTACTTCCAGCGGTTTTTTCCTCCCACAAATGCATTTTCTCCTGATTCCTCAAGCTGGTCACCTATCCTTACTTCCTAAACCATAAATTTTCTCTCACTCATATATACATAATTAAAACTACAAAATCAAAAAGCATCAACAATACATTTAGATGAAGACAAGATCACAGAAATAATATGCAGATTAAGTTATACATTATGATTATATTGACTAAAAATGAATGGCTATTTGATTTTGACAGAAGCGAGAGGCGAGAAGGCAACAAACCAGAGCCTCATCACCAAAGACGAATCTCACTCTAGTGGCCTGAGGGAAAGACAAATAATAAAAGAAAAAGTCAGCTGCCAAAAATGGAATGGAAAAGATGATACATATTGTAGTAATCAGAGTGGTAAAAAAGCAGCTAAGAAAATGATACAGCTTCTTTGAAACAAAGTACTTATATCGTTATGCAAGTTTGTGAGACCCTCTTTATTACACCACCATTTACTGATAAATAATAGTTACCTGAACCAAGAGAAGCAATCCAAGAAGGCCAACAGGAACTGCAGGTACCAAATTCTCTGTATAGGCCAACCCACCAGCAACTCCTGATAGTACAATTTTGAGTCAAACAGTAATCTAGGGAGAAATTGAATTGGCTCATTTAAGTAATGGTAAAAGTAGTTTGCAAGATATGCTTCCCTTTCATTCCTCTAGATTTTAATCCACCTTGCTTCCAAGAACATATGCACATTCAACTCGTTATGCCATCCACCATAAAATTATGTGCTTAAAACACATACAAATAAAGAATGAGAAGAAGTAACAAGTATCTACCAAGTAGCACAATTGGAATCCTATAATCTGGTTCTGGAACCACTGTTTCTCTGGTCCTACTCTTCACCCTCCTTCCAAGCTGTCAACGAAAGAAAATTCACCACAGACCACAGCTAGAATTCAATAGTTCATGTTATCTCAATTACATGCAAGAAAATTAACATAAGAGCCATAGAAGGGTGAAGCAGTAACCAGTGAGTTAACAACTAAACGGTTTCCATGGTTGTTAATAGCTATTTGTGTCCCACAGAAACTTGGATTACACAAAACTTGTCCGCCAAATGAAGTCCTGAAAGCACTCAACTTTCCAATCTCTTCCCTCCTCCCTGAAACAAACACATAAGACATTTAACTGAAAAGGGAAATGAAATCTTGAAAACAAACCAGGGATTATGCTTACTATGGATCGGAAAAAAGCTGTGTAGAGACAACAGAGTGCTCGCCATTTGTTTATGTTTCTCAAAACCGAAGTGTAGCAACAAGAGGAGTGTGTATAAAGTGGGGGTGAAGTGTGATTACCGTTATGCCAACCATTTTGTGTCATCAAAGTTGTCGTCTTTGGAGGTAAATCAGGTAATTGGAACATGCCCAAGGGCATTGAAGGAATAAAGGAATAAACTTTTACCTTACCCCACGAACTTGAGGGCCTTATCTCAGTTATCTGCTTCAACTCTGTTCTTTCGTTGCCACCAAGAAGTTGAGAACTGAGAAGAACTCACTCTCCTTCTTCGACCTTGAGATTTTGAATGGCGCACTCTCTTTGTTTTGCTCCTATTTGTTCCTTAAAGTCCTCGAACCGACCAGGTACCTTTAACTTTCTCTGTGAGTGTGCTTTCTCGTGTTTTGCTGGTTGTTGCAGTGTTTATGTAATTGAATGCGACTTCGTTTTACTTGAAATAGGAGTAGTTACTGGAAATTCGGTCGAAAAGCTTTTCCGATAACAGAAGCATGCCAGAATGCTAAAGCTCGAAAATTTCAGTCTTTGGAGGTTAAGGTGAGATTGAATTCAGTGTCCCATTTATAAAGTATGATGCTTTGTCTTTTCATTTGTTTTATATCATAAATGATAATTTGTTCGCAGCAGAGAGAGACCATTGGAGCTGAGCTTATCAGTTATTTGTGTTCAGTATTCAATCTTGTGATAATTAAATTTAACTGGCTGGGAGAAAGAAAACTTATTCAGCATTGAACTTTGTTGTTAGGGACCTTCATGACATTGGGCGATCAATTTCCATTCTTTGTCAAAATAGTGGAAATTCGTTAATTGTGAAGGGTTGAATTTCTATGAAAGGATTTTGGTCATTTGAATTTCATAAATTGATTCTTCAGGACATGAGTATATATTTAGTTTTTCTTGAAAAATTTGATGTGGTAGAGCATGTATCAAACGTCGCTAGTTTTCTATTTATTGTGTATTGCAATGCAAGCACCTTGAATTCCTTTCTGAGCTTGATTGAATACAGGCTGCGGAAGACAACAGTCAAACCACCACAAAAACAAAGACCATTGTTTGTCCTGACTGTGACGGAAATGGTAAGTGGAAATGTTGGATTAATTGCCTTTCTATGTTGGTTTTCCACTTTTTTATACTTTTCTTAATGAGTACCTTTATCTGGTTTCATATAGCAATTGCTAGTTTCATTTATCATCCCTTTTCCTCGACAAGTGTTTGGCAATAGTGATGGAAATCTGCACCAAATAATGATATTACCTTACAATGACAATGGTATGCTAGTTCTATTAGGGATCTTGTACATTTGGAAATGTGGTAGTGGCTCAGCCTTTATCATTTCATTCTCCATGTGACAAAGCAATTAATTAGCCTGGACATACCTTCACATAGTATTGGTAATCCATTGCCAATGATAGTCCTCTCCTTTTTGTATTAGTGCAGAATATTTATCATTCTTGATGATAAATCATGGTTTCTCACAATGCTTACTTGATGCCAGCTTCTCTTTCTTTTACTTTTTATTTTTAATTTTATATATATATATGTTGGTCACAATTAGAACAGATAGTTCTAATTTCTTGATAGGATGAGCTGGCAGATGTTTAAGTTTGTTCTTGATAGCGTTCCATTAGAAATATCTTCATTCATGTATAAATCTTTTGCACTGGTTTATTATGCTTTTGTTCTACTATCAGGTGCAATCTTATGCACTCAATGCAAAGGCACTGGAGTTAACTCGGTAGACCACTTCAATGGACAATTCAAAGCTGGTGGATTATGTTGGCTATGCAGGTAATTAGATCAAAATGTTCAAGTATGAGCATGTGTTCTGAGCTATTTTTTCTGTGGTATTTGTTTTTTTGCTATGCCATTATGTACTTGTATGTATCAATTTCCAATAGAAATATTGAGTGTATGTATAAACATCATTGTCGCTGCCACATCTTGCTTGCATCATGCGATTTCAGCAATACTGTAATAAGAGTCGGAGACTGAGAGACAGACTGAAATAAGTTTCAGTATTGTGTTTGGTGTAAAGTGGGAGACAGAGACTGAAATAAGAATGAAACTCTAATTTAATTTGTACAAAGGGTAAAGTTTGAATTAATTAATTGAAATGGAGGTATTTTAGATATAAAATGTTATTAAAGTTTCAGTCTCCGTCCCAAAAAATTTTAGTCTCCTGTGTCCCCACTGAAATTTTGGAGACAGAGACTGAAATTTTAGTATCAGTTTCTGGGCCAACAAACATGATACTGAGTCTCAGTCTTCCAGTCTCCGTCCCAGTACCTCAAAACAAACGCTACTTTAGTCTCAGTCTCTCTTCCAAATGCTACCTAATTGTGTTGGTATGGATTGCCTGTCCGACATGACTAATATACTTCTCGTATTTGTATGACTTCTCTTCCCCTCTTCATAACATTGTTGAAAATTTGGGTACGAAAAGCACTCAGAATATAATACTTTGTTCAAGTCTATTAAACATAATGGCAAATCTCTTCTTTGTTTGTGATTAGCTACAATGGAATCCTATCAAACATACATGTTTCTTGCAGGGGTAAAAAGGACATTTTGTGTGGAAATTGTAATGGGGCTGGCTTCATTGGTGGATTCATGAGCACATTTGATGATTAGAAGATTGCCTACATTGAATTTTTGAAGATTCCCCATGGCTAAAGGAAGAGAAAAGCAAGTTGGAATCCGTTTGTTCATTTTCTTTTTTGTTGTATGTGTGATCAATGTTATAGTACTCTGCAGCTGTGACAATAAGATTTTGTTTGAGTTCATGATTGTTCCTTGGTCGATTAAATAATCTTCAGGTTCTGTATAATTAGTATATGCAATTTGGAAGATGTTCAATTGATATTTGATAATCACTTTTCAATGTCAGACTAATAGTTTGAAGAAGTTTATTTTTCTTTTAAATGAATTTTTAAGCAAGTTTCAGTTTGGTTGGTTCCAACCAAAGGGATACTCAGTTAATCATAAAAAAGAACCTCATGTGCATAGTTAGCAAACCTATCTCTGCTTGAATTGAAAATTTAATAGCATATACTTCACAATCATCATAATATAAAGGATATTGTTGTTAGATACATTTCATAAAATGTTCTTAGCTTGCAGGGCAATGAATGCTCATTCTCAAAGTAATGCACCAGACAGACAATATTTAATTATATAATTATAATGACAGTACAACTCCAATATCTGAGTTACATGTTGCTTTTTGATTTCATTGGTATATTATTACAGGTGAAGATGGATCTCAGCCAATATTATGAATTTAAATCCTTAAGATAGTCATTGCATGTATTTACTTTCTGCAAATCGCACCAGATGGAAGCCGCGTGCACTGATGTGTCCTTCATTGTTATTCTGAGAGTGCATAAAGGTTATAAATGAACACATTATTTACAGAGGTATCATGGCAGCAGCGCCTATGATCGTGACAGTATCAAACGGAGAACCTTGCCTGACATCTTGAATGTTTTCTCCGTTTCAGCAAGACAACGATTCTTCTCTTCTTCAGTCCATCCCTGAGAAAATCACAAAGGAATCTATCAGAAAAACTGCACGGCAATGTAGTAAAAGGATTATGAGAGTTAAAGAAACTTACTTCAGTAACTTTGTTCAGCTTGTCCCTCACGTTCTGTAACAACTGGGAAAGGTTGCCATCCCATTTATAAAACTCTTAACTCTTTCTTGTTAAGCAACTTTTCAGCTACCTGCATTAGTGAAGATTAAGATGCAAGAAAATCTTGAGTACAGAACAGGTAAACTATCATATATTTTTTCAGTTTTTCTGCCAGATGTTTATAGTTTGAGATAGATTTAAAATGTATAGAAATATTACACCCGCTAAAGCTTTATATGCTGCTGTTATGAAAAGGATCAACCCTGCAGTGGTGGGATACCACACACATGCAGAATTTTGTTTAGTCTATTCTTCCTTATTTTAGTTTTAGTCTGCTACGTCTACATCCTTTATAATATACACTCTTTTGACACTAATATTTTCTTAACAATCAAACATATATTCTCTTTGTTTTGTTAATTAAAAAATAATTTAAATACAAAATAAATTAGTAGCAATCATATTTTTATACGAATATCAAGAATATTTGGTGTATAAATAGCATTTTTCTTTTAGTTTGGTCATTAATTGGAAGTGACATCATTTGAACCTTTGCCAACAGGTGAAATAAAAAATGTTATATATACATAAAAAATCATCCACCAAATCAATCAGTATATATGTGTATAATTACATGTATAGTTTCACTCATTTTTAATTTGTATTTTGTATTCCAATATGTATTTCATATGATTACGAGTGACTGATTTAGTGGCTATTTTTTGTGTATACCTAGCATGGTTGGGTTGAATTTCAAAGGCTAAGTGAAACAACATTACATCAGTACTATTGATTAATTACCAAGAATATAGCATAGAATATAACAGAACTATGCAGAGATATCTGCAACTTTGACATAAATGGAGTTTTACATGTATCTGATCTGTTACCTTTTTCCCAATCATTCTTCCACCGGCTGAATGTGCGAAGTAGATGTTGTAAAAGTGGCAGATAAAGGCTTGCTCGTCGCTCTCCGACAACTCCTTGAGATACTTGGCATAGTTAAGACCTGGTGAAGAAGGTTCTGGGATGGCATGACCTTCTTCCTTGAACCACTTCAAATCTTTTGCCAAATTTGCACACCTTTCCAACCCTGTGTTCCTGAATTCATCATCTGCACAAGGACATCAAGAGATTCAATCATGTAATAATCATAATCGGTCCTGCTAAGGAAACAATAAGAATGATTTTTTAATTTGAATCATAACGATTGTAACTAACATGAAGGGTAAAAAGCATGTTGATGATCTTCTCAAGAGTGTCAAAAACAACCATGCTATCCACAAGAAACTTGAGGTATCCATCAATGGTAGGGTCCCATTTGGAAACTGATCGCTCCTCAGGTTGCTTAGGTTGCTTCTCACCATCCCTAGCCTGCTCCCTTGTATGCATCTTCATAGACACAGACTTCAGTTCCTCCACAAACATCTTCCTGGGTGGAGCTTCAGACA
The DNA here is from genome assembly GCF_003086295.3 of Arachis hypogaea. Lineage (NCBI taxonomy): Eukaryota > Viridiplantae > Streptophyta > Magnoliopsida > Fabales > Fabaceae > Arachis > Arachis hypogaea. The sequence continues at coordinate 112,354,573 of NC_092052.1, read as the reverse complement.
CACAAACAAACTCCATAGACATCCTTAACAATCACAAAACTTAAAGGATATTTGATTTTCAACTCTTGTTGAAGTTGCAATGAAATGAAAGAATGAGTGCACGGAACCTTTAAATAAGCCAAGGAATGGAATGTTGCACAAGTAACAGTTTTAATCTTCAACTAATTATATAATAATAATAACATTACTAATAATATAAATGTATTGTAAACCATGTAATATAAAACTGCGTGACGTTGAAATTGTTCTGACTAATGGGTATGTATATTAGCAAAGAATTTTTTTAATCAAATATGAATAGAAGTTTTTTATTTGATATTTTTGCGACTATGTTGGATATAATTTCTTTTAATTTTGTGCAATCTATATTGGTATCTATGATTGGAGGATCATATTTTATATTCTATATTTTATATCTTTAACTTCATCCTTATCAAGTTATCGGGTTTTTCTGCTCTCTATCATCCTTGAGCTTTAAATTTATCCGCTTATTTGTTTTATTTTAAATTTATTTCCTAGAATTTCTTTTCCTTAATTAACTTCATGAAAATCTGGGGGATTAAAAGGTTTAGGTACTTGTTGGCTTGTTGCATGTTTAGGTAAGAATATTTATTTGGGAATTGGGACAAAAGTCCTTTTCTTTTTTATTTTATTTTCCCCCTCCCTTGAGGGCTGAGGCCTTAATGACGTTTACAACTTTGTTAGATCTTTTTGTGCTGAAAATTGTTTTATACTTTTGCGCAAAAGTATAATTATCAAACTTGTGGAATAGTTTACTCATTCGCTTATTTAACTAAGTGCTAAAGGTTTAAATATTATTTTGTATATGTAATAATATATTAATTAATAAAAAATTTTAAATAAAATTTTAATTTATAATAAATTAATTTTTAATCTACTGAATTAAGAGATATTTAAGAAAAAAAATATCAAACTTACTAATTGTAATTCCTACTCCTTTTAAATACACATTTTGATTTTTTTAAACTACTTATTCTTTCTTATAAAATTAGTAGGCAAACTTTTCATCCCAACAAATTTAATGATTTTTTACTTTTAGTTTAATATTTTCATCTTTAATGCTTTTTTTTACTTTTCTTCATTTACCATAATTTACATCCCTTTAGTATGTTTATTAATATAAATTAAAATGAGTTTTTTTTCTCTCGTTAGTCTCTACTCTTAAAACATTCTTCTTGACTTTTAAGTATTCATTAATCATTTAAAAATATTATTGGTATACAAAAATTAGTCACTAAATAAGTAAATTTTTTAAATAAATAAATTAAATATTTTAATTATAAAATAAATAATTTGTAGTGTTTTTATCGATTTATATTGCCTTATCTCGTTTATAGTATAAATAAAATAAGGTTGTGCATATCTCTTTTACATGTTTGCAAACGTGATACATGCAACAATAAACGTGCCAATATAAACGAAATATGCACAACCTTATTTCGGTTATACTGTAAATGAGATAAAACTTAAACGCGCCTATATAAGTAACTCGTTCACAACGCCCTTTTTGTCACTTTCTTTGTCCATTACCTTCATTTCTCCCTTTCTCGAACGCTTTTCTTGATATTTATAAGATACTCGGATTTTATGGCACGCACGGACACACAAAACGGAGGCATCAACCACTTGAATGTGACTTGGCACATTGCGAGAGGGTCACAGGATCTCTATTCAGCGCTTCACAGATTATCAGCCTATGTAGGAGTACTGGGCCTGGTATCAGCATGATTGCCACGTTAGACATCTCTCTGGCGAGGACGTACTTGATGATCCCAAGCTTTCGACACTACCGGATGGTGTTCAGTCTACCGCTAGTTAGCCCAAGGACATGCTTGACCTTCCCCAGGATGTTCCTAATCGTCGTAGACGTGCCAGAGAGGTTCGAGCAGACACTCGGAGGCCAACTAGGAGGGAGAATGGTGTGAGGGACCGTGGAGCAGCGGTGGATCCTCGGAGGGAGCGGGTCAAGCCTTATAGAGAGTGACTAGATGTCGAGTTTGAGGAGGAGGCAAAGTATGCGAGATAGGAGGACCATGGTGACATGCCAGTCGAAGGGAGGACTCACCACCACTACCACCACCACCTACAGTCTCACAGACGCATCAGGTTCGAAATGATCATTTTACCTCCCCACCTGGTTGGGTGGATCTAGGTGCATCGACGAGTGGTCATGATAGATCCATGATAGAGGAGATCCAGTTTGACAAGGTATTCCAGATTCACACGACAGACCAGCAGACCATGCATTGTCTTGCGAAGCAGTTCTGCACAGGCAAAGAGCGGAGTATCGCCCAGGAGTCTCATTTTTCATTAGCTCCTACATCTACCTCATTGTGGGTTCCTTCCTAGTCACCGGGGTCCAGCACCTCGTATGGTACCAATCTCCCCCCAGGTTCTCATTGTGTGACACCCCCATCAATCAATTACGAGCGATTGATGACTGCATGCCCTTGGACCTGTACCACCATAGTATCCACCCGTAGAGCTTCGGTACCAAACACAACCATATGCTCTTGGCCCATACGATCCTTCTCAGGTGTACTCACATCCTCCACCACCATCGCCGCCAGTACCACTGCTACCAGTACCATCGCACACACGGGCTCCACCGACTCCATGACCTGTCAGACTACCTCGTCGGGCACAACCTCCAGGTTGTGGCATTAGGCATCGGTTGCATTACTTGCACGACCAGCACCGATGATGTATTTCAGATGCTTTTCATATTATTCAGTTTGTATTTTATATTTTATTTACCAGTTACTTGTACTTTATTTAAATTGAGTAATGAATTTTGTTTATTTAGGATGTTTTTTGTATGTTACTTACTAGCTTCATGAACTTTATGTAGTTTGTGTACCGAACTTTATTTAGATTGTGTGATGTTGTTTACTTAGTACAGTACCTCATTTCAAGTATAATATAAAGAACGAAATAAACATTGCATTCGATTTATAATAAACGAAATCAACAACACAAATGGTATAACTAAACTATATGACTACAAGACACAACTAGAACAAACATTATAAGCCAACAAAAAACACACTTCTAATTATCCTCTGTTGGTTGGTTGGGACAACCTCTACGGGTATGTTTGGTTTACCTGCAGAGCCCACACCGTTTCTCTTGGTGCTTAACCTCATCCATATCATTAGGAAACTCCGTGGAGACTGGTTGGCCAATTGCTTTCCTGCGCATGACGGGATTAGGACGTAAATGTGTCCCGTAACACTCCGGCCATAGTTTCTTGTCCAGGATCGGGGAACTCAACCTCGTACAACTTGAACACGGCCTCCTGTGTGTACACTAGATCCACATATGTCCCCCACTCGACATTTGTGGCGGCACAAGCAGCAAGTGCATGATGACAGGGGAAATGAAGTGACTGGAAAAGACCACAGTCACATGTCCCCTCACTCAACTCCACATGGAATAACCCTTGCTCCAACCCTCAAAAGGCTCTAACTCATCCACCGCAAAGACTAAGGCCCTCCTGTTGCAGTGTGTAGCACGCATCTTCGAGATTCCCTCCCTATTCTTCTTAATAGCTGCCAGTAGCTACTATGAAAATCGATTATTAGCCGCCATTTGGGCCTGTGCCTCCCAACCATTTCTGACAAACAACTGCTGCAGTCTCTCGTAAGTGCATCTGATGATGGCTAAAATTGGTAAATATTGTGTACCTTTCAGAATTGCATTAATGCACTCAGACAAGTTGGTGGTGATGTGCCTAAATCGTCGACCACTATCGCAATGTTGTAACCATATTTTCTTGTTGACTCTACCAGCCCAGTCTTCCATCTCTCACGACAGTGTCCTCAAAGCACCCATGTACCACTCGTACCTAGCCTTACTTGGACCATAAGCAGCATTCATTAGATATCACTTTCCCTCGATAGATTTGAAACGAGACATGAAGTTCGCCGCCATGTGCCTCATGCAATACGCATGGAATGCACTAGGAGACAGCCACCCGCTCTCATTGATCGGCTCTAAGTGCGGCCTTGATCGCTTGCGATCTATCAGAAATAATCAAAAGCCCTTCACATGTCATCTCAAGTTGGTAAGAAAGAACGACTAGGACTCCATATTCTCAGACTCAACAATTGCAAAGGCCATAAGAAGGATGTTAATGTTACCGTCTTGTGCCATTGCAATTAGCAACATACCCCTGTAACACCTTTATTACCAGAATGTCACGCTTCTGACTGCGCCACTCTGATAGTGAGGATATTACGACCACTTCTATATATAACTATAATAAGTAGAAGCCTTTTGTAAGATCCCTAAAATACTCTTACTTCTCTTTTTTCCAAACCAAAATCCTAACCCTAATTTTGACACAACACACTCCCTCACACACACTCACCAAAACCCTAGCCACTCTTACCCCTTACCCAATAGCAGAACAAAAGAACAGAAAGGGAAAAGAGAAGAGGGGGAGAACCGGAGAGGGAAGAGAAGAGGAAGGAAGGGAGGTGGCGCCGGTGGGCGTCACTGCCACCGTCGCCACCGTCATGTCGTCGCGAGGAAGGCTAGAAACGACAGAGAAAGAGAGCTGTGCGAGGAGAAGGAGGCGTCAGCATCTCGTGGAGCCCGCGTTGCCGTCGTCACTGTCGAGGCCTTCATCGTCGCCATCCATGGAGGTTCGCAAACAGAGGGAAGATGCACTGTTCTACCCAGAGCTGTCGCAGGAAGGGTCGTCGTTGTCAAGCCCAGCCACCATCGCCGCCATTTGTGCCTCCGTTTTGCGCTGCCAGATCTGTCACCGAGAGAGAAATAAAACGTGCGTGGAGAAAGAAGGGGTCGCAGGGAGGTTCCGTGGCCGTTGGAACTCTGTTGCTGCTGCCATGGCCGCCGCGCCTCTGCCACCAAGAAACGCCTAGCCGCCGCCGTCGAAGCCAGCCTCGCCGTCGTTGTCGTAGTTGCAGATTTGGAGCTTCGAAGAGAGAGGAGTTCCCAGAGAGAGAGAAACGCCAAGGAGGAGGGACCATCCGCTGCTGCGCTGTTCTTGTCGCCGTTCGGATGTACCTGAACCAAGCCATCGTCGTTGCCGCCGGAGTTGTTGGTGCTGCTGGAGCTAAACCGTTCCTGTCATTATCCCGATTTCCAGGACTATCGCCAGCTCCATCTTGTCGCTACTCCGGTCCAAATTCTACACTCATTCATTTTGTTCGACTTCAATCCTCCTCATCTTGAATTTGGCACTCCGGGTTTGGTATCTTCGGTCCCTTGGGACCACATTGTGAGTAAACTTTACATTTATAATTGTTTGGCTATACGTCTATAATTATTTTGATATACGGTGCTTTGAACTTAGTTATACTCACAAAGATTATTATCAAAGGATTTTAAATTGGTTTTACTAATTGATTTATTAGAACTAAATATTTATCCTTGTTAAGCTCATTTTAATATGCACATGAGACTATATATTTTTATGAGACTATATGTATATTTGTTAAGTTTTATATTATTTTAAAGCATTGATTTTACTCAAATATGTATTTTTGAAGTATTGAAATTTGGTTGGTACTCACTTATTTTGGAATTGTGAAAAATGTTTGAAATGCCTTAAGATTGAGAAAATATGATTGAATATGATTTGGATAAGAAAGTATTATCTGATTTGATTTGATTCGATACCTTATATATTTGAAAGATCAAAGATTTGTTGTATTTGAAATTATATGTTTTGAATTGGTTTGGGAGGCTCGTATTAGAAAACCGTACTTAACGGCAGTTATGACGTTAATCTAGATGCATCTGGCTCAGACCTCATCTAGCAGGGGCATTGCTAGCCTAACGTGTAAGCCACACGTTGGATCTGTTATTCCGTACGGACACACTAGAGGAAAGGGCTACCCATAGAGGTGGAGCCGCCCAAGTGTGGATTTTTTATTTGATTTCTGTATGAGAACTCCCTTATTGATTCACTTATTATTATCAACTATTATTTTCTAATTAAAATTACTTTGATGATTATGTTTGTATAGTCTTATGTTAATTATAGACGTATTGTGTAGTCACTGAGTTGCAAAATTCACCCTTTTTTTTTTATTTTCAGGAACAAATATTTGACTTTGTGAGACTTTCTATTTAAGAGTAATGGTCTGCAATGAGTACCTTAGGGCTGGCAATGGGTAGGGTAGGGTAGGGTTTGGACCCTACCTGCGGGTTGAAAATTTTATTAAAACTCTACCCTACCCTACCCGCGGGTTGTGAATCTCTCAACCCTAACCCTACCCGCAGAAATATCAAAATTTTTCAAAGTAAATATAAAATTCAATCATTTCGAATTTTATACATATTAATAACATAAAATATAAAAAACTAATGCCTTAAATTACTAAATTAACTAACTAGTTTAGTGGTTGTTCACTTATTGTAAGTCATTATATAAGGGAGATTGTGGGTTCAACTTTTACTTCCTTCACTATATACTTAATTTTTAAAAAATACGTGTTATATATAAGGTGCGGGTAGGGTAAGGTAGGATACACCCTAAACCTGTACCCTACCCTACCCGCAGGAATACCCGGACCATACCCTACCCTACCCGAACGGGTTGGACCGGATTGGGTACCCGCGGGTAGGGTATGAATTGCCAGCCCTAGAGTACCTATTCTTTGCCGAATTTCTAGAAGTATATGCTCCATATGTCACAGGCAGGATCCAACCATTCTTAGTTATTTTAATTTTTTTTTGTTAAAAATATATAACTATTTATTTTAGAACTTGTAAAATATTTGTAACTTGCTTAGTCAATTTATATTTGAGTATGTTAGGCTTACTATAGGATTATTTTCCTGAGCGCCGGTTATGACTCATTTTGGGTCGTGACAAAGTGGTATCAGAGCTTAGGTTTAATCTGTGTAATATGGAGCAAGTGTCCTATGGTAGGATCGCAATTGTATAAATAGAAGCACGCCTATTTGTACAAATTGTGGTACTATCAGAGGCCTATAGAAATGTCATCGTTGTCCTCTGTGTCATTATTGTCTTCTGATTATTGTGATCATGTGTCATCTGCCGCTTTTGCTACTCCTATCCTTTTCATCTACCCAATCTTCAGTTATCCTTTGGTAGGTTTCTTTAACATTTTTTTCAATGGCTTCGGTTTCGGCTCCGGTTCACAATTTCTCTTGTAGCCAGTTCTAATTTTTCTCGCTTTTGTAAATGCATGCTTTAATCTTCTTCATCTTCGTGTTCTTTACGATTCCTGATGACAAGGTTTTATGCATTATTTAGAAGATTCGATTGGTGTTTGATGTGCTTCATTATCTAATTCCTTTATAGAACTTTATTTGAATTTACGAATTGCATAAATTTGCTCAGTTGTTGATCGAGATGCTTTGTTCTGGATATTAGAGTTTGTTCTTCTTATATTAATAATCTTTGAAGTTATGAGGTTTGATTTGTTTGTAATTCTGTCTTTCTTTCGAATCAATAATTTTGAAAATTGTTATTCAATTGCTCAAGGAGAAGAATTATACGATAAATATATGAATGAAGTGTTATTGTTGTTTGTTAAATTGATGATTTTCTTTGCTTAGGTGTAGTGAATTATTTAGGTGATTAATTGGCTGGATTGAAAATGTTTTTCAATCTAGAAGTTCGGTTGAGCTTTTCTAATTTACTGATCTAGTTCTATTATGGTACTATGTTGTCAAATATGGATTTTCTGTTATGGAACTATTTTTCTGATTGTTCAGGTGATATCTAGATTATGAACGCTTGCTTTTTGTTGGTGATTAGATGATGAATTTTGCTCTTGGCTAAGATATAAAATTTGAGAATTTTTTCGACCTTAGTTTTTTTGAAAATTTCCTTGCTCTCAACTAGTTTTTATTCTCAGAGGTTTAGAGAGATTAGTTTTCTTAGTTTGTAGTGCTTTGTGAGATTGGAATTATAGATCTTACATATTAAAAAGAATTTCTACTGATTTTCGACGGAAAAGACTAAATATCTAAATCCTCAGAGCAGAACAAATTTTATATACAAGTTTTTTTCCCTTGTTATATTCAACTAATGATTATAAAACATATGATGATTATCTTGAATATGTGTTAAATTGTAGCTTGCATGTGAGTGTTAGCCACTAATTTAGATAGTTGCTTGCTGATATATGTTGCTTGATTAATGATTATTATAGTAACTAACATAACAAATAAGTAATCTGAGTTAATTGCTTTTGAGGGATGCATGAGGTTATTGGTTGCTGCTATAAAGTTGTTCAATAATATGTAATTATTACTGAATTGATGATTGATATGGTTGTAACTTGATGAATCTTGGTTAAAAATTGCTAAAATTAGTTAATAGTGAGCTAGGAGATTTTCATATCTTATCTTGTTCATAAAGTGTTTATGGTTTAAACTTGACTTTCATACTTATGCAATTATTTATTTATTTATTTTTGTTGTTATTCTTCCATGAACAAAGAGTGAAAGAACTAAGTTCTAATTGCTCAACTTATACGTCATTGGCTTTATGATATAGTGATGACTCTCGATTAGTTGATGCTATTTCCTTTAGATATTTCGCTTTTAAGATATCAAGGAAGAATTTTTCCTTTTAAATTCATATGATTAGTATGGTAATGCTCACTTGAGAACCATGTGCTTGTACAACAAATACTATATTGAGGCATAAACTCCTATATGTTACATATGTTTTCTTTTATAATTATAGAATTAGTCAGAAATATTTTAAATTGTCAGCCCATCTGTATTTGACACCTTGCACTGAAATTGTGGGCGATGGAGATTGAAAAATTTCTTGTTTGTAATGTATGAAAATTGGGGATGTCTAAACTCTAAATAAATTGATGAATGAATTTTTGTACTGAGTTCTTTTTTAGTCTTTGGGTTTGATCTTGAGTTGTTCCACCATTACTTGTTAACCTAGGAAATAATGGGTATGGATTGATTATAGTTTGATCTTGAAGATGTAAAATTTATCATTATTTTTTTTCTTTTTATGAGTTTTCTATTTTTAATTAGTTCATTTATTTCGGATTTTATCATATGTTGCATTTGCTTGTTTTGAATCTTTCCTTTATCAGTATGATTTGATTGATTGTGTTTGAATATTTCGTTTTATTATGGTTGTTGATGTTTAGAAGTAGAAATTTTCAAGTGATACTATTTTTTTTATATATGCTAGCTTTTAATTTTGGATGCAACATCTATGTCCTTCTCCTAATTTACTCTCAATTATTTGCAATATTCTCATTATTTTTGGCCTTTTTAGAGTCATGATGATGATGTTGATGAGGAATGGTTATGGAATAAGGAATATGGTGAAGCTTTTTCGGTGATTTCAACATTTACTTATGCCCTAAAGCCTCTTATGCTATGATGATATTGTTTTGATGGTCTTTATTTTGTTTTGTTCACTTTCTAGTTTTGTTGAAAAATAAATCTATATTCTATCTAGCACTGTCACATCTTATGGTATGATTGTTGAGCATGGTGCATACGGAGAGATAGAAATTATAACCTGCGAGAAATAGTTCTTCTAAACTCTTTCATTTCTTTTATTTAAGTAATGGTAATCGTTAGGTTTGGGAACGTTAAATGTTCTTCTTGGGATGGTTTGTGTTGAAGTATGCGCTATAATCGTGCTGCGTAATTTGATGTATCGTTCATTCCGCTATATTTCATATCGGGAGTTCCTTGTTTTAATTCTTGTTGAAATGAAATTTGATTATTTTGTTTCATGTCCTACATCTTGCGCATATCTAGATGTTATCGTGCTTTTGGCTATCCCATAGATTCTCGACAACTAGGTGCTGACGTTGCATTCCTTTACGTGAATTATATAACTCCTTGATGTAATCTGAACTTGCTTTATTATGTTACATCATATCTTCTAGTATTCTCCTCGAATTCTTATTCCAGATCTTCTTTGAAAAGGTTTTTGATTTGATTCTTTTCTTGCCTTATTGTGTCCCTAATCATCCACTTAAATCTTTCTGAAAAAAAAAACTGCCATTGACTTTGGTTACCTTCTTTTGGTGAACTTTGTACTTCTTTGATTCAACTTAAACTTGTTTTGACCTAATGCACTATCTTTTCATTTATTATTTCTATCAAAATTTCTTGATTCAGATTTTCTCGTTAACATTCAATTGACTCTTTCTGGCATACTTCATTCATTCTGTACATCATTGTTTAATTGAAATGTTAATGCATCCTTCTACGTTCGTGTGAATACCATCTGTGATGTTTGCTCTTCTCTTCCTAGATTTTGAATCCTTTTGAGTAAACTCGTGCTTGTTTCGGTGTCACGTGCAACTTTCAGATAGCAAACGATACGTTAGTTCATTAAAAAACAACTTATCGATGTTGAAGTTCAGAAAGTTATGATTCTAAGGCTTGACGTGGGTCTGGTTACTACCAAGGAGATGTACAATAGAACCAAGAGATTATGAAGTAAAAGTGTATTTTGAGGAGATTGATAAACTAACTGAAAAGTGCTATGTATATCTAAGTTGTTAAGGGAGCGAGAGTAGGTGAATGCCAATCGCATCGTTTTAACAGAAACCTATCTTGTAACTTTTGCACCTCGTTATACTTCTTTCTCATGTTTAGCGGCTGATCTCAAGGAAGACCATGGAGTATGCACGAGAATATGCAAGGGTTCCAAGAGGACAAGCCGAGGAAGAGGCTCAGCAAGCACCTTGGTGCGGAATTTATAACCCACAAACTAACCGGCAAGTGCACCGGGTCGTACCAAGTAATACCTTACGTGAGTAAGGGTCGATCCCACGAGGATTGATGGATTAAGCAACAATAGTGTTTGATAGGCTTAGTTAGACAAACAGAAAAGAGTAATTGAGAGTTCAAAAGCATTAAACAATAAAGAAGAGTTTGAAGACAGACAGGTGAATAGGTGAAGAATAAAATATGGAGAAAATAGTTAAGGCTTCAGAGTTATCTATTTTTCCGGATTAACTTTTCTTACTAACTATTTTAAACATGTAGGATTTAATTTATGGCAAACTATATGTGACTAGACCCTAATTCCTTAGACCTTCCTAGTCTCCTCTAAAATTCATCAACAGCCAATTCCTTGGTCAATTAATTCCAATTAGAGGGTGATAATCAAATTCTAGTTATATGCCACAGAAATTCTAATTATCCAAAAATAAAAGGATTATATGTCACATATCCCGTTAAGTCCAAATAATTAAAATTTAGGAGAATATGTTTTCAAGCTGTTGTTCAAGTAAAGAGCTTTTCTAAGTTTTACAAGAATTCAATTAGAAAGAGGGTCATACTTTTGTTCCACCCAAATTCATAAAATAAAGAGCAAAAATAATTCTTAAATTATAAATCCATACATAAATTAAAATAGAAAAAGCAATAAAATTAATCCATAGAAATAGACAGAGCTCCTAACCTTAACAGTGGAGGTTTAGTTGCTCATAGAAAAGAGAGAAAATTAGGATTGTCAATTATGTTCCCCTGATGGGATGAGGTGGAATCTCCCCAGGACCTCCCCAAAAGAAGGAAAGCTTCCTCCTTTTATAACTAATCATAATAAATTTAAAATCTAATATCTAAAACTAAAAATTAAAATAATATCTTTTCCTAGAATTAAAATTTGAATTTAAATTTGAATTAATTTGAATAATCAAATCTTCAATGGATGGATGGGGACCACTTGAATTGTCCATGCTGCAGCTTCTAATCTGTATTTTCTGGGCTGGAAACTGGGTCAAAATAGCCCAGAAATCGCCCCCAGCGTTTTTCTGCACGTGGCGCATGTGACGCGTCCGCGTCATCCATGCGTTCGCGTCATTTGTGCAGATTCCAGTCCACGCGTTCGCGTCAGGCACGCGATTGCGTCATTGCGATCTCCTCCATTCCGCGCGGTCGCGTGAGCCATGCGTCCGCGTCGGTATTTGCTGGTCATCTCCTTGGTTTATTCTCTTTCTCTGCAGAAACTTCATCAAATCCATCCGAATGCTACCTAAAATAAATAAAATTGCACAAAACTCAAAATAGCATCCATAGTGGCTAAAATATAATTAATTCTTAATTAAACTCAACAAATTAGATGCAAATTCACTAGGAAAAGATAGGAAAGATGCTCACGCATCACAACACCAAACTTAAACTGTTGCTTGTCCTCAAGCAACCAAAACTAATATAAGCTTAGGATGTGAATTTCCATGAGGATGAGAGTTCGATTAAGCCCATGTCTTCTCTTATAGTGTGGTTTACAACTGCAATTCTGAACAGTTTTGGCATCTCACTTTATCCTTTGAAGTTCAGAATGATTGGCATCCATAGGAACTCAGAATTCAGATAGTATTATTGATTCTCCTAGTTCAGTATGTTGATTCTTGAACACAGCTTCTTTATGAGTCTTGGCCATGACCCTAAGCATTTTATTTTCCAGTATTACCACCAGATACATAAATGCCACAGACACATAACTGGGTGAACCTTTTCAGATTGTGACTCAGCTTTGCTAGAGTCCCCAGTTAGAGGTGCCCAGAGTTCTTAAGCACACTCTTTTTACTTTAGATCACGACTTTAACCTCTCAGTCTCAAGCTTTTCACTTGACACCTTCACGCCACAAGTACATGGTTAGGGACAACTTGATTTAGCCGCTTAGGCCAGGATTTTATTCCTTAGGGCCCTCCTATCCATTAATGCTCAAAGCCTTGGATCCTTTTTACCCTTGCCTTTTAGTTTAAAGGGTTATTGGCTTTTTCTGCTTGCTTTTTATTTTATTTTATTTTATTTTATTTTTTTCTTTTTTTTCGCAAGCTTTGTGTTTTTCACTGCTTTTTCTTGCTTCAAGAATCAATTTTATGATTTTTCAGATTATCAATAACATTTCTCTTTTTCATCATTCTTTCAAGAGCTAATAATTTTTAACATTCATAAACTTCACTATAAAAAATATGCACTGTTCAAGCATGCATTCAGAGTCACAGAAAATACCACCACATTTAAGTAAATAAGACTACTCTAAAAATTAAACTCAAATTCTCATGCACTACATCACTTCTTTTCTTTTCTTTTTAGGTTCAAGTTCAATGAGTGGTACATGAAACATCTTTTCAGCATTAAAGTAATTAAAAGAAAACTAAACTAGTCCTAAGATTCTAACTAATAAATGATCATGCAACAAACAAAGAAAAATAGCAGAAAACCGGCATATAACATAGACAAAGAGGGGAGGAATAAAAAAAATGAAAGAAACTCAACCACCTTAGTTATCCTAGCAATCGTTTATTCTTCAGGTTGTGCTCCTCAGTGAAGATGATTCGCCTCCCTTTTGGTGCCATCGGAATAAACAGAAAACCCTTAAGCGAAGCGTCAACACCAAACTTAAAGGTTTGCTTGTCCTCAAGCAAATAAGAACTGAAAATAAAAGAGACAAATGTTAAAATGAAAGAAAAAAATAAAAGGATAAGAGAATAAGAGAGAATTAGGATTGGGAGAGAGAGAGAGAAGAAAACTGGGTGGTGCAAGCGACGCGTTCGCGTCAATGACGCGATCGCGTGCGTCGCGCATTCTTCATAATGACGCGTTAGCGTCAGGCTCGCGATCGTGTGGATGGCCATATGTGTAACTGACACGAACGCGTCAATCACGCGTCCGCGTGACTAAATTTGTGCGTTTAGCACACTTCTTGCCCCAAGCTGGCACAACTCTCTGCCCAAAATGCTCTGTTACGTCGAATTTTCAGGTCACGCGATCGCGTCGGTGACGCGACCGCGTGAATGACAAAAATCACAAACGATGCGAACGTGTGGGCCACGCGTCCGCGTGGGCTTGTTTGTGCGAAAAACTTCATTCTGGCGCCACTCCCGTGCAACTCTCTGTAACTTTTTATTTTTCTTGCACCCCTAGATTTCGCGTACGCGTCAGCGACGCTTTTGCGTCGGTTTTTTTTTTTTTTTTAGCCTTAGGTGTTCGGTTCCTGTGATAAAATAGCTGCATGATCAGAAAATTAGTAAAAACTTAATAAAAATCAACTAAGTAAAAACTACTACTACGAAAAACAACTAAGAATGAAAAAGAACAATCATACCACGGTGGGTTGTCTCTCACCAAGCACTTTTAGTTAAAGTCCTTAAGTTGGACATGTTGTGAGTTTCTTGTCATGGTGGCTTGTGCTTGTACTGATCCAGGAATCTCCACCAATGTTTGTAATTTCAATGGCTACCGGGATCCCAAACTAGGCGTATAACGCCTTTGAGCAAGTTGAAGCAAGTGACAAAGCCCCAAGAGTGTTGATTATGGGAATGAATTCCAGGGTCCCAAACCTTGCTTTTACACCCGTCTTCTTGTGTATCACTGGTGCACGAATTGTGAATCACACTTTTCACAACTAGTACCACTAACCAGCAAGTGCACTGGGTCCTCCAAGTAATACCTTACATGAGTAAGGGTCGAATCCCACGGAGATTGTTGGTTTGAAGCAAGCTATGGTTATCTTATTATTCTTAGTCAGGATGCCAACAACAGTGTTTTTTCAACTTCAATTGTAAAGAGTCAAAGGGCATAAATATAAATACTTATTGTGCAATGATGGAGAATATGTTGGGGTTTTGGAGATGCTTTGTCTTCTTTATTTCAGTTTTTCTCTTGTACTCCTCTTCACACACGCAAGGCTCCTTCCATGGCAAGCTGTATATAAGGTGTCACCGTTGTCAATGCCTACTTCCCGTCCTCTCAGTGAAAATGGTCCAAATGCTCTGTCACAGCACGGCTAATCATCTGTTGGTTCTCGATCATGTCGGAATAGAATCCCTTGATTCTTTTGCGTCTGTCACTACGCCCAACAATCGCGAGTTTGAAGCTCGTCACAGCCATTCAATCCTTGAATCCTACTCGGAATACCACAGACAAGGTTTAGACTTTCCGGATTCTCATGAATGCCGCCATCAATTCTAGCTTATACCACGAAGATTCTGATTAAGAAATCTAAGAGATACTCATTCAATCTGATGTAGAACGGAGGTGGTTGTCAGGCACATGTTCATGGATTGAGAAAGGTGATGAGTGTCACGGATCATCACCTTCTTCATAGTGAAGCGCGAATGAACATCTTAGATAGGAACAAGCGTGTTTGAATGGAAAACAGAGATAATTGCATTAATTCATCAAGACGCTGCAGAGCTCCTCACCCCCAACAATGGAGTTTAGAGACTCATGCCATCAAAGAGTACAAAGTTCAGATCTAAAAATGTCATGAGGTGCAAAATAAATCTCTAAAAGTTGTTTAAATACTAAACTAGTAACCTAGGTTTACAGAAAATGAGTAAACTATGATAGATAGTGCAGAAATCCACTTCTAGGGTCCACTTGGTGTGTGCTGGGGATGAGACTTAAGCTTCTCACGTGCCTTGGCTGTTTTGGGCGTTCAACGCCAGGTTGTAACCTGTTTCTGGCGTTGAACTCCAACTTGTAACTTGTTTCTGGCGCTGGACGCCAGACTGCAATATGGAACTGGCGTTGAACGCCAGTTTACGTCATCTATCCTTGAGAAAAGTATGGACTATTATATATTGCTGGAAAGCCCTGAATGTCTACTTTCCAACGCAATTGAGAGCGCGCCATTTCGAGTTCTGTAGCTCCAGAAAATCCACTTTGAGTGCAGGGAGGTCAGAATCCAACAACATCAGCAGTCCTTTTTCAGCCTGAATCATATTTTTGCTCAGCTCCCTCAATTTCAGCCAGAAAATACCTGAAATCACAGAAAAACACACAAACTCATAGTAAAGTCCAGAAATGTGATTTTTAATTAAAAACTAATAAAAATATACTAAAAACCAACTAAATCATACTAAAAACTAAGTAAAAACAATGCCAAAAAGTGTATAAATTATCCGCTCATGACAACACCAAACTTAAATTGTTGCTTGTCCCCAAGCAACTAAAAACAAAGTAGGATAAAAAGAAGAGAATATACAATGAATTCCAAAAACATCTATGAAGATCAGTGTTAATTAGATAAGCGGGGCTATTAGCTTTTTGCTTCTGAACAGTTTTGGCATCTCACTTTATCCTTTGAAGTTCAGAATGATTGGCATCTATAGGAACTCAGAATTTAGATAGTGTTATTGATTCTCTTAGTTCAGTATGTTGATTCTTGAACACAGCTACTTTATGAGTCTTGGCCGTGGCCCTAAGCACTCTGTTTTTCAGTATTACCACCGGATACATACATGCCACAAACACATAACTGGGTGAACCTTTTCAGATTGTGACTCAGCTTTGCTAAAGTTCCCAATTAGAGGTGTCCAGGATTCTTAAGCACACTCTGTTTTTTGCTTTGGACCTCGACTTTAACCGCTCAGTCTCAAGTTTTCACTTCACACCTTCACGCCACAAGCACATGGTTAGGGACAGCTTGGTTTAGCCGCTAAGGCTAGGATTTTATTCCTTTAGGCCCTCCTATCCACTGATGCTCAAAGCCTTGGATCCTTTTTATTACCCTTGCATTTTGGTTTTAAGGGCTATTGGCTTTTTGCTCTTGCCTTTTGGTTTAAAGAGCTTTTGGCTTTTTCTGCTTGCTTTTTCTTTTTCTTGCTCTCTTTTTTTTTCATATTTTTTTTCTCTGCAAGCTTTGTTCTTCACTGCTTTTTCTTGCTTCAAGAATCATTTTTATGATTTTTCAGATTATCAAATAACATTTCTCCTTTTTCATCATTCTTTCAAGAGCCAACAATTTTAACATTCATAAACAACAAATTCAAAAGACATATGCACTGTTCAAGAATTCATTCAGAAAACAAAAAGTATTGCCACCACATCAAAATAATTAAACTATTTTAAAATTTGAAATTCATGTACTTCTTTTTCTTTTTCAGAAAACAATTTTCATTTAAGAAAGGTGATGGATTCATAGGACATTCATATCTTTAAGACATAGACACTTAGGTACTAGTGATCATATAGTAAAGACACAAACATAATTAAACATGAAGCATAGTAAACGAAAAACAGGAAAATAAGAACAAGGAGATTAAGGAATGGGTCCACCTTAATGAGGGTGGCGTCTTCCTCTTCTTGAAGAACCAATGGTGCTCTTGAGCTCCTCTATGTCTCTTCCTTGCCTTTGTTGCTCTTTTCTCATAACTCTTTGATCTGCAGTCAATTGCTCTACCACTGAATTATGGAAAAACAAAAGCAATACTTTTGCCATACCAAACTTAGAAGGTTTGCTCGTCCTCAAGCAAAAGAAGAAAGAAGTGGAGAAGATGGAGGAGATGGAAGTGTGTGAATGAGTGGGTTTGGGAGGGAAATGGTTTGAATTTGAATGGTGAGGTAGGTGGGGATCCTGTGGGGTCCACAGATCCAGTGGGTCAAGGATTTAGCATCCCTGCTCCAATTAGGCGTACAAAATGCCCTTACTGTGCAATCCTGGCGTTTAACGCCAGACTGCTGCCTGTTTCTGGCGTTAAACGCCCAAATGTAGCCTGTTTCTGGCGTTTAACGCCAGACTGATGCTTGTTTCTGGCGTTAAACGCCAGCTTGGTACTTGTTTCTGGCGTTAAGTGCCAGACAGATGCTTGTTTCTGGCGTTTAAACGCCAGAATGATCTTCCTCCAGAGTGTGCTGTTTTTCATGCTGTTTTTCATTCTGTTTTTGAATTTTCATTTGTTTTTGTGACTTCACATGATCATCAACCTAAAGAAAACATAAAATAGCCATAGAAAATAAATAGATATAATTAAATAACATTGGGTTGCCTCCCAACAAGCGCTTCTTTAATGTCAATAGCTTGACAGTGAGCTCTCATGGAGCCTCACAGATAATCAGAGCAAGGTTGGGACCTCCCAACACCAAACTTAGAGTTTGAATGTGGGGGTTCAACACCAAACTTAGAGTTTGGTTGTGGCCTCCCAACACCAAACTTAGAGTTTGACTGTGGGGGCTTTGGTTGACTCTGCAGTGAGAGAAGCTTTTCATGCTTCTTCTCCATGGTTACAGAAGGAGAACCTTGTGTCTTATAGTTTGAAATGTCTACAAACCACAGAGCTTCCTGAATAGCAAACAATTGCTCATCCGGAAAGGTTTCAGAGATCTCAGTAGGAGGAAGGGATGCTCCTGCTACTGGTTCTATCCGGGACAGGTGATCAGCTACTTGATTCTCTGTCCCTTTTCTGTCTCTTATTTCTATATCAAACTCTTGCAGAAGCAACGCCCATCTTATGAGCCTGGGCTTTGAATCCTGCTTTGTGAGTAGATATTTAAAAGCAGCATGGTCAGTGTACACAATCACTTTTGATCCTACTAAGTAGGATCTAAACTTGTCAATGGCATAAACCACTGCAAGTAATTCTTTTTCTGTGGTTGTGTAATTTTTCTGGGCATCATTTAAAACACTGCTAGCATAATAAATGATATGCAGAAGCTTGTTATGCCTCTATCCCAATACTGCACCAATGGTATGGTCACTGGCATCACACATTAGTTCGAATGGTAATGTCCAGTCTGGTGCAGAAATAACTGGTGTTGTGACCAGCTTAGCTTTTAGGGTCTCAAACGCCTACAGACACTTTGTGTCAAACACAAATGGCGTGTCAGCAACTAGCAGATTGCTCAGAGGTTTTGTAATTTTTGAAAAATCCTTTATAAACCTCCTATAGAATCCTGCATGCCCCAGAAAGCTTCTGATTGCCTTAACATTGGCCGGTGGTGGTAATTTTTCAATTACTTCAACTTTAGCTTGATCCACCTCTATTCCCTTGTTTGAAATTTTATGCCCAAGGACAATCCCTTCAGTCACCATAAAGTGACATTTTTCCCAGTTTAAAACTAGGTTGGTCTCTTGGCATCTTTTCAGAACAAGTGCTAAATGGTTAAGGCAGGAGCTGAATAAGTCTCCAAATACTGAAAAGTCATCCATGAAGACTTCCAGAAACTTCTCTACCATATCAGAGAAGATAGAGAGCATGCACCTCTGAAAGGTTGCAGGTGCATTACACAGACCAAAAGGCATCCTTCTGTAGGCAAACACTCCAGAAGGACATGTGAATGCTGTTTTCTCTTGGTCCTGAGGATCTACTGCAATTTGGTTGTAACCTGAATAGTCATCCAAAAAGCAGTAATATTCATGACCTGCTAGTCTCTCTAGCATCTGGTCTATGAATGGTAAAGGAAAATGATCCTTCCTGGTGGCTGTATTGAGCCTTCTGTAGTCAATACACATACGCCACCCTGTAACTGTTCTTGTAGGAACCAGTTCATTCTTTTCATTATGAACCACTATCATTCCTCCCTTCTTAGGGACAATATGGACAGGGCTCACCCAGGGGCTATCAGAAATAGGATAGATAATCTCAGCCTCTAGTAACTTAGTGACCTCTTTCTGCACCACCTCCTTCATGGCGGGATTTAGCCGCCTCTGTCGTTGAACCACTGGCTTAGCATCATCCTCTAATAGGATCTTGTGCATGCATCTGGCTGGGCTAATGCCCTTAAGATCACTTATGGACCACCCAAGAGCTGTCTTGTGTGTCCTTAGCACCTGAATTAGTGCTTTCTCTTCCTGTGGCCCTAAAGCAGAGCTTATGATTACAGGAAAAGTGTCACCTTCTCTCAGAAATTCATATTTCAGGGATGGTGGTAATGGTTTGAGCTCGGGTTTAGGAGGTTTCTCCTCTTCCTGAGGAGTTTTCAGAGGTTCTTTTATTTCCTCTGGTTCCTCCAGATCAGGCTGAACATCTTTAAAAATGTTCTCTAGCTCTGATTCGAGACTCTCAGTCATATGGACCTCTTCCACCAGGGAGTCAATAATATCAACGCCCAGGCAGTCGTCTGATGTGTCTGGATGTTGCATAGCTTTGACAACATTCAACTTAAACTCATCCTCATTGACTCTCAGGGTTATCTCCCCTTTTTGGACGTCAATGAGGGTTCGCCCAGTTGCTAGGAATGGTCTTCCTAGAATGAGAGTTGCACTCTTGTGCTCCTCCATTTCCAACACTACAAAGTCAGTAGGGAAGGCAAATGGCCCAACCTTGACAATGATGTCCTCAATTATGCCTGATGGGTATTTAATGGAGCCATCAGCAAGTTGAAGACAGATCCGGGTTGGTTTGACCTCTTCAGTCAAGCCAAGCTTTCTGATAGTGGATGTAGGAATTAGGTTGATGCTTGCCCCAAGATCACATAGAGCTGTCTTGGTGCAGTTACCCTCTAATATGCATGGTATCATAAAGCTCCCGGGATCTTTAAGCTTTTCTGGGAAGCTTTTCAGAATGACTGCACTGCATTCTTCAGTGAGGAGAACTCTTTCAGTTTCTCTCCAATCCTTCTTATGACTCAAGATATCTTTCATGAACTTGGCATAAGAGGGTATTTGCTCAAGTGCCTCTGCAAACAGAATCTTTATTTCAAGAGTCCTGAGATAGTCTGCAAAGCGGTCAAACTGCTTATCCTGCTCCTCTTTGCGGAGTTTTTGAGGATAAGGCATCTTGGCTTTGTATTCCTCAACCTTAGTTGCTACAGGTTTATTTCCTACAGAGGTAGGTTGAGAAGCCTTCTTGAGGGATTTATTATCAGCACTTGCAGGTGTCTGATCCCTCACTGGCATTTGAAAGCCAGGGTTGGAAGCTGGAGTGGCGTTAGACGCCAACTCCTCATCTGTTCCTGGCGTCTGAACGCCAGAACTGTGCTTCCTTTGGGCATTCAACGCCAGTTCCTTGCTTGTTTCTGGCGTTGAACGCCAGTCCTAAGCATGGTTTGGGCGTTCAGCGCCAGCCTTCCACCCAATTTCCGGCGTTTTAGCGCCAGAATTATTTTTCCCCGGGCTCTTACTGTCTTCAGATGGAATTTGGGTAGTTTGCTCATTTCTTGGCTTCCTGCTGCCTTGAGGTGGGGTATTTAATGTTTTCCCACTTCTTAATTGAACTGCTTGGCATTCTTCTGTTATTTGTTTTGACAGCTACTGCTTTGTTTTCTTTAATTGTTCTTCCATATTTATATTAGCCATCCTTGTATCTTGTAGTCTCTCCTTGAATTCGGCTAACTGTTTTGTTAGAAAATCCAATTGCTGATTGAATTCAGTAGCTTGTTCAGCAAGACTGAGTTCAGTAGTCACTGTTTTAGCCTCTTCTTTCATGGAAGGTTCGCTGCTTAAGTATAAATGCTGATTTCCGGCAACTGTATCAATGAGCTCTTGAGATTCTTCAATTGTCTTCCTCATGTGGATAGATCCACCGGCTGAGTAGTCTAGAGACATTTGAGCTCTTTCTGTAAGCCCATAATAGAAGATGTCTAGCTGAACCCACTCTAAAAACATCTCAGAGGGGAATTTTCTTAGCATCTCTTTGTATCTCTCCCAGGCATCATAAAGAGGTTCATTATCTCCTTGTTTAAAGCCTTGGATGTCCAGCCTTAGCTGTGTCATCCGTTTTGGAGGAAAGTATTGATTCAGGAATTTCTCTGTCAGCTGTTTCCATGTCTTTATGCTAGCCTTAGGTTGGTTATTTAACCACCTCTTGGCTTGGTCTTTTACAGCAAATAGAAACAGTAATAATCTGTAGACATCCTAATCTACTTCCTTATCATGTACTGTGTCAGCAATTTGTAAAAAATGTGCCAGAAACTCTGTAGGTTCTTCCTGTGAAAGACCGAAATACTGGCAACTTTCCTGCACCATGATAATGAGCTGAGGATTCAACTCAAAGCTACTGACTCCAATGGAGGGTATACTAATACTACTCCCATATGAAGCGGTAGAGGGGTTAGCATATGACCCCAGAGTCCTTCTGGACTGTTCATTTCCACTTAGATCCATGATGGAGAAAGGGAGATGATGTAAAATAGAGAAGAAATATTTTTATTTATTTAATTATTTATTTATTTCGAAAATAAAATAAATTAAAATAAAATAAATAAAAATAGGTGAAGATTTTCGAAAAAATGAGAGAGAAAGTGGTTAGGAAGTTTTGAAAAAGATATGTTTTTTTTTTAAGTTTTAAATTTTGAAATAAATAAATAAAAATAAATAAAAAAATCTGAATTTTAAAATTAATTTCGAAAAATTGCTTTAAAATAGAGGGAAAAGATATTTTTTGAATTTAATGAGGAAAGAGAAAAATAATAAAATAACACAAGATCTAAAATTTTTAGATTTAATGCTCCTTGTTTTCGAAAATTTTGGAGGGAAAACACCAAGGGACACCAAACTTAAAAATTTTAAGATCAAGACACAAGAAAAACTCAAAAACACCTTGAAGACTCACAAGAACAACAAGAACATGAAGAAGGAACACCAAACTTAAAATTTTTAGAAAACCAAATTAAAATTTTCGAAAAACAAAGAAAAATCAACAAGAAAACACCAAACTTAAAGTTTGGTACAAGATTTAATAGAAAAAAAAATTATTTTTGAAAAAGAAGATTTTGAAAAGAATATAAAAGATTCTAACCCAATTACCAAGAACACAGACTAACGCTCTAGCCAACTGAGTTATGAATGTAACACTTGTTTTGAAAAAGTATTTTTAAATAACTAAGAATGAGAAAAAAAAATTTTTTTGTGAAAACTAATGTTTTGAAAAGGCACAAGAAAAATAAGAAAAATCACAAAACAAGAAAAACTAAAGATCAAATAAGAAAAATAAACAAGAATAACTTGAAGATGGAGAAGAAACAAAGAACACAATTTTCGAAAATTTTTAAAAGACAAAGAAAGGCATGTAATTGACACCAAACTTAGAATATGACACTAAACTCACAGAAAAACTAAAAACTAATAAAGAAAAATAATATTTTTGAAAAATTTTTGCAAGGAATATAAAAGACTCTGACCCAAAAGACAAAATTTTCCTAATCTAAGCAACAAGATAAACCGTCAGTTGTCCAAACTCGAACAATCCCCGGCAACGGTGCCAAAAACTTGGTGCACGAATTGTGAATCACACTTTTCACAACTAGTACCACTAACCAGCAAGTGCACTGGGTCGTCCAAGTAATACCTTACGTGAGTAAGGGTCGAATCCCACGGAGATTGTTGGTTTGAAGCAAAGCTATGGTTATCTTATTATTCTTAGTCAGGATGCCAACAATAGTGTTTTTCAACTTCAATTGTAAAGAGTCAAAGGGCATAAATATAAATACTTATTGTGCAATGATGGAGAATATGTTGGGGTTTTGGAGATGCTTTGTCTTCTTTATTTCAGTTTTTCTCTTGTACTCCTCTTCACACACGCAAGGCTCCTTCCATGGCAAGCTGTATATAAGGTGTCACCGTTGTCAATGGCTACTTCCCGTCCTCTCAGTGAAAATGGTCCAAATGCTCTGTCACAGCACGGCTAATCATCTGTTGGTTCTCTATCATGTCGGAATAGAATCCCTTGATTCTTTTGTGTCTGTCACTACGCCCAACAATCGCGAGTTTGAAGCTCGTCACAGCCATTCAATCCTTGAATCCTACTCGGAATACCACATACAAGGTTTAGACTTTCCGGATTCTCATGAATGCCGCCATCAATTCTAGCTTATACCACGAAGATTCTGATTAAGAAATCTAAGAGATACTCATTCAATCTGATGTAGAACGGAGGTGGTTGTCAGGAACATGTTCATGGATTGAGAAAGGTGATGAGTGTCACGGATCATCACCTTCTTCATAGTGAAGCGCGAATGAACATCTTAGATAGGAACAAGCGTGTTTGAATGGAAAACAAAGATAATTGCATTAATTCATCAAGACGCTACAGAGCTCCTCACCCCCAACAATGGAGTTTAGAGACTCATGCCGTCAAAGAGTACAAAGTTCAGATCTAAAAATGTCATGAGGTGCAAAATAAATCTCTAAAAGTTGTTTAAATACTAAACTAGTAACCTAGGTTTACAGAAAATGAGTAAACTATGATAGATAGTGCAGAAATCCACTTCTGGGACCCACTTGGTGTGTGCTGGGGCTGAGACTTAAGCTTCTCACGTGCCTGGGCTGTTTTGGGCGTTCAACGCCAGGTTGTTACCTGTTTCTGGCGTTGAACTCCAACTTGTAACTTGTTTCTGGCGCTGGACGCCAGACTGCAACATGGAACTGGCGTTGAACGCCAGTTTACGTCGTCTATCCTTGAGAAAAGTATAAACTATTATATATTGCTGGAAAGCCATGGATGTCTACTTTCCAAAGC
This sequence comes from Arachis hypogaea, assembly GCF_003086295.3. Lineage (NCBI taxonomy): Eukaryota > Viridiplantae > Streptophyta > Magnoliopsida > Fabales > Fabaceae > Arachis > Arachis hypogaea. The sequence goes on along the minus strand of NC_092052.1, from coordinate 112,330,412 downwards.
AATTGAGAGCGCGCCATTTGGAGTTCTGTAGCTCCAGAAAATCCACTTTGAGTGCAGGGAGGTCAGAATCCAACAGCATCAGCAGTCCTTTTTCAGCCTGAATCAGATTTTTGCTTAGGTCCCTCAACTTCAACCAGAAAATACCTGAAATCACAGAAAAACACACAAACTCATAGTAAAGTCCAGAAATGTGATTTTTAATTAAAAACTAATAAAAATATACTAAAAACCAACTAAATCATACTAAAAACTAAGTAAAAACAATGCCAAAAAGCGTATAAATTATCCGCTCATCAATCACCATTATTCCCACCGGGTGGCAAGCAATCTGAATTCTCACAGAGACATCCAAACAACTTTCTAGACCCATTTAAATTAGCTCTACACCAATTCTTGCACTTCAATTCGGAGCATACAACCATGTTGAACCTTGCTTGACAACTCTTAGCACTAACCATCTTTCTCTTACTCTTAATGCCACAAAGAGCTCTAAGTTGACCATCCGTCTCCAGTAGCCCATATTCAAGTTGGAAAGTAAGGGTTAAGGATAGAAATTTTACCCACTTGAATGTTGTATTGGATGGTGATGGCTTTGGAAGAGGTCTTGCAAGCTCCACTTCCTTGTGTTCTTCTTTGAATTCTTCCACTTCTTTGCAGGCTTCCTCAATTTTAACCTCTTCCTCTTGGTAGCTGTCTTCTAATTCAATCTCTTCTTCATTGCTTACCAAGGGCATGGGAGGTTGTGCATCTTCCTCCTTTGTGGGTGCATCTTCCTCCTTTGTTTTTGCATCTTCTTCTTCTTCCATGTGTGATGATGGAAAGTTCTCTAATGCACTGGAGTATAAACTCCTTTGATTGATTTCCTCACTTTCTTCCATAGGATCTTGCATTGTATCTTTTGGGAAGGAATTTGCTTGTTCCTCTTCCTGGTACTTGATAATCGACTGCATATGCTTCTCTATATTTTTGACACTTGTCTTTATATCATGTAAACATTCTTTCATGAGAAGCTCAAGATCCGATGGTATTTGAGATGAATAAGAAGGAGGTGATGGTTCTTGATAAGTGTAAAAAGAGGATGGTTCTTGGTATGAATAGGAAGATAGTGGCTCTTGATATGGGTAGAAAGATGATGGTTCTTGATATGGATAGAGAGGAGGTGGTTCTTGGTATGGATAAGGGGATGGTGGTTCTTGATAGTTGGAACATGGAGCATTGAAGTTTCTTTGGTTTTGACTTTGCCAACCAAAATTTGGGTGGTTTTCCCATTCATAATGATATGAATCACTACTCGGGTGTGAGTAGTAACTCATATGATCTCTCTCCATTATTTTTCCTTAGCGCACAACACTAAAAAGGATTAAACGTACCATGTGGTAAACAGGGAAGCAAAGAAGAAAGAATAGAATTCTAAAAATTAAAATAAAAAAAATTAAAACTAACTAGAAGACGCCAAACTTAATTTCAGAAATTAAGAAAAAAATATTAATCCTAATTTAAATATATATATATATATATATATATATATATATAAATTTTTTTTAAATTATTATTTTTTTTTATTTTTTTTTAACTAAATACTAAAAGAAAAGAAAAAGAAAACGAAAGGAGCTAACAAAAAAGAAAGAAACGCAAAGAAAAAATATGACGTAAAGAAAGAAAGAAATAAAATAAAATAAAAACAACGACAGAATAAAAGGGGAAGGGGTTATGAACGTACAGGGAATTTTTTTTTTTGAAAAATAAAACAATATTTAAATAAAATTAAAATTAAAATGTCTAATCTAAACAATCAAACAACTAATAGTTGTTAATCACAGTCAATCTCCGGCAACGGCGTCAAAAACTTGGTGCGGAATTTATAACCCACAAACTAACAGGCAAGTGCACCGGGTCGTACCAAGTAATACCTTACGTGAGTAAGGGTCGATCCCACGAGAATTGATGGATTAAGCAACAATAGTGTTTGATAGGCTTAGTTAGACAAACAGAAAAGAGTAATTGAGAGTTCAAAAGCATTAAACAATAAAGAAGAGTTTGAAGACAGACAGGTGAATAGGTGAAGAATAAAATATGGAGAAAATAGTTAAGGCTTCAGAGTTATCTATTTTTCCGGATTAACTTTTCTTACTAACTATTTTAAACATGTAGGATTTAATTTATGACAAACTATATGTGACTAGACCCTAATTCCTTAGACCTTCCTAGTCTCCTCTAAAATTCATCAACAGCCAATTCCTTGGTCAATTAATTCCAATTAAAGGGTGATAATCAAATTCTAGTTATATGCCACAGAAATTCTAATTACCCAAAAATAAAAGGATTATATGTCACGTATCCCGTTAAGTCCAAATAATTAAAATTTAGGAGAATATGTTTTCAAGCTGTTGTTCAAGTAAAGAGTTTTTCCAAGTTTTACAAGAACTCAATTAGAAAGAGGGTCATACTTTCGTTCCACCCAAATTCATAAAATAAAGAGCGAAAATAATTCTTAAATTATAAATCCATACATAAATTAAAATAGAAAAAGCAATAAAATTAATCCATAGAAATAGACAGAGCTCCTAACCTCAGCAGTGGAGGTTTAGTTGCTCATAGAAAAGAGAGAAAATTAGGATTGTCAATTATGTTCCCTTGATGGGATGAGGTGGAATCTCCCCAGGACCTCCCCAAAAGAAGGAAAGCTTCCTCCTTTTATAACTAATCATAATAAATTTAAAATCTAATATCTAAAACTAAAAATTAAAATAATATCTTTTCCTAGAATAAAAATTTGAATTTAAATTTGAATTAATTTGAATAATCAAATCTTCAATGGATGGATGGGGACCACTTGAATTGTCCATGCTGCAGCTTCTAATCTGTATTTTCTAGGCTGGAAACTGGGTCAAAATAACCCAGAAATCGCCCCCAGCGTTTTTCTGCACGTGGCGCATGTGACGCGTCCGCGTCGTCTACGCGTTCGCGTCATTTGTGCAGATTCCAGTCCACGCGTTCGCGTTAGGCACGCGATCGCGTCATTGCGATCTCCTCCATTTCGCGCGGTCGCGTGAGCCATGCGTCCGCGTCGGTATTTGCTGGTCATCTCCTTGGTTTCTTCTCTTTCTCTGCAGAAATTTCATCAAATCCATCCGAATGCTACCTAAAATAAATAAAATTGCACAAAACTCAAAATAGCATCCATAGTGGCTAAAATATAATTAATTCTTAATTAAACTCAACAAATTAGATGCAAATTCACTAGGAAAAGATAGGAAAGATGCTCACGCATCACACCTCCACCACCTTTCATGCCTTAAGAGAACTATTTTCCACCTCAAGAGTACTGGTAGCAATTGACCTCCTCACTAGAGCAAATGAGGGTCACTCAAGATAGCTACGGCGTCCTCCTCCATCAGATTGTGGCGAAACAAGAGAGTCAACGCCACGAGCTTCGCCAAGTGAGGCGAGACATAGGGCATCTGCGAGGACCATATGGAGCACAGTCAGAGAAGGGAGATGGCCACCGTCATAACTGAGGTGGTTGAGTTCTTTTCATCCTATTTTCGTTTCCGTTTTCTTATGTTATTTCCTATTTTCTATTTTCTAGTTTTATTGTTAATGCATGGCTCTTAGTTTCTATTTTTTTTTAGTTTTTAACTTGTTTTTAGTTTATGTTTTTAATTTCAAATGGTGTCTTATGTATCATTCTCAAAAAGTAAGAAAAAAATTAAAAAGAAAAAGAAGTGGTGTTTATGATTAAAAGTTGAGTTTATTTTACTATTGTCTAGTTACATTGCATGTGGTGGTATTTATACTTGTGATTGTGATTGCAATTATATATAAAGTTCCTTTAACAAGAGGAATGTTGACTCTTGAGGAATAAAAATTTAGAGAATTGTTATGAAACCTCCATAAATGAGAAGGAGGTTGAACATTGAACCAAAAGAGATTGAAAAGAAAAACAAGAAAAAGAGAGAAAAAGAAAGAGCAAGAAAAAAAATCATGATAAAAAGAAAATAAAAAAGAAAGCTAATTTGCAAAGTTCTGAGCATCAATGGTTGAGATCCAAATATGTGCCTGCGGTGTTTATTGTCCAAGGGCAGCTTGGGTGATTAGATTCGAGGGGTGCTTCATCACCCGACAACTTAGACCAACTGGTCCAGGATTGCCGATTGAAAACCCGTTACACAAGCCAACTTGAGACAAAATATTTAGCAGTTCAAAGAGGCTCTGGGCATCGATGTTTGGGTTCAAAATCTTGGCTATATGCTTGTGGTGCGACTGTGTCAAGGAGAGGTTTAAGTCACTAGATCCGCGGGGTGCTTTATCACCCTGTAACTTGGACCAATTGGTTCGGGATTACCAATCGAAAGCTCACTATCAAGAGTTGTCTTGAGACGGAGCATTTAGAGTTGTCAACAAAAAAATTCTCCCTAAGTTCAAAGCAAGAAATTCAAGGATCAATTCGAACTTAATGGGAGTGAGGTTTCATAATATTATGCGGGTTTTAGTTTCTTTGAGGTGTTGACATTCCCAAGTCCAAGGAACAATGAAGAGTAAGGATGTATTCATGATCACAATGTAGCTAAACCCCACTCCTAGGACAAGCATGAGCTTTAATGGAACTCTAACTTCTAACCAAACCCATTCTTAGTTTTCATTGTTCAAATTGCTTGAGGACAAGCAACATTTTAAGTTTGGTGTTGTGATGCGTGAGCATCATTAATATATTTTCTATGTAATTTACATGGTATTCTGTTGATTTATTAGAGTTTTCTAGTGGATTAGGCCCCATTGGATGATACTTTGAGTTTTTTTTTTGCTTTTGATTGATTTCAGGTAGCATTCGGATGAAGAATTGGTGGAAAAAGGCATGAAGAAGCAAACGAGGACCATGCGTATGCATCATTGGAGCAGAAAGAGGAGCCATGCATACGCATGTGCTGCGCGTACGCACGACTACAAGGGCTTAAAAGAGACAATTCTCCTCTGGATGGGTGGCGCTAAACGCAACGACTCGGTGTTTAGTGCCGAAGGCTTCGTAATGCGTGCCACACTTCAAGACACCTGGCGCTAAATGCCCAGCCACCGGCGTTTAGCGCCGAGACCACTTCTTCGCATACAAAGCTTGCTGTCTGGGTGGCGCTAAACGCCCATTACCTGGCGTTTAGCGCCGAATGCGTATACAACAATGGACTACACGTTGCAACAAATCAATGTGGCTTTTGAAGATTTGATTTTGTAAATCAAACAGCTGTTAGAAAATATCTCTTAGGGTTTTATTTAAGTTTTAAATCTATTTTTAATTAGGACTATAAATAGGATTTAGATCTGCCTTCGCGGGTACTTTTCTTCTCTTAATTTTCATTCCGCACTTTTATAACTTTTTCTCGACTAGGGTTTTCTACACCATGAGAAACTAAACCTCTATTGTTATGGTTAGGAGCTCTGTTTACTTGAATGGATTAATAAATAATTGTTCTTCTACCCTTGATTAATGTCTTGATTATTGTTTAAGGATTGGTTTCGTTCTTCATCCTAGGGATTAGTGATTATTGGAACATAACTCTAATTTAACTTCAATTCTATTTGAGTTTTAGAAAAGTTATATCATTAGAATTACAGCTTGAAACTAATTTCTCATAACTTCTAATTATCTGGATTTAGTGTGGTACGTAACATATAACTGCATTATGCTTTTGGGTTCTTAGGTTATGTGGCTTATAAATCGGAAATTGAACTTAACCTTCTAATATAATTGAGTGATCAAGGAATTGACGGTCAGTTAGATTAGAGGAGGTTGGATTGCCTAGAAATTGGAATTTAATCACCTGGGTTTGCCATAAACATAATCACTGCATGATCAAGGTAGTTGACATTGAATATTAATCCGGACATTTAAGCATCTCCAAAACCTTAACTCCATTTTCATACTGTTTTCTCAATCGTTCATTGTTTGCTTTTTTATTTTATTGTCTTTTATGGTAATTGATAATCAAAATCCTCATTTTAATTTGTCTAACTAGAATAGCTAATCAACCATTGCTTGCTTAGTCCGTTAATTTTCGTGGGATCGACACTGTCGGAAGAGAAAAACAGAAGGGCTATGAACAAATATTCATGAAAAAAAAAGAACCTATGCTCTTGATACCATGTTAGAACTAAGAGAGTAATATGAAGAGTGTATTGTTCAGGTTGTTGAGAATGATACAATATTGAAGGGTATTTATAAGTGCTAAAAGAATCGAAATAATAAAGACTTAATATCCTATAATAAATATTTAAATATGCTAAATAATGCTAATTAATCTAATTGATCCTAGTTATACTCTAACAATATCTAGCAATTTTATCTATAGTTATAAATATAAATACAACTTTATTTTTTCTCCAATTGTATTCATATATATTGATATTATTATTAATGTGTTTTTGTACATGAATAACTATAATTAATAATATTTATCTAACTAATTATAATTTTTTTTAGAGGGAGGTTTATTCTTGTAATCAGAAGTTACACTACAAAAAACAAAATAAAATCATAAACTATTACATTTAAGTTACTAATACAAACAATTAGTTAATTTATATAAGTAATTCTACGTAAATATAAATTTTTCAAATAACTTAATAAAAATAAATTTAATATTAATTTTTAAGTTTTTTATTAAATAATTTTTATATATAACAACAACAACAAAGTCTTGTCCCACTAAGTGGGGTCGGCTACATGAATCAAACGACGCCATTTTGCTCTGTCATATATCATGTCTACAGAGAGACCGTTTACATGTAGATCTCGTTTGACCACCTCATGGATGGTCTTCTTAGGTCTTCCTCTGCCTTTCGCCCTTTGTCCATCTTCCATCTCATCCACCCTCCTGACTGGATGTTCTATCGGTCTTCTTCTCACATGTCCAAACCACTTGAGGCGCGATTCAACCATCTTTTCCACAATGGGTGCTACTCCAACTCTCTCCCTTATATCTTCATTCCTTATTTTATCCAATCGCGTATGACCACTCATCCATCTCAACATCTTCATCTCTGCCACACTCAGCTTGTGTTCGTGTTCCCCTTTAGCCGCCTAACACTCCGTACCATATAGCATAGCCGGTCTTATAGCGGTGCGATAGAATTTACCTTTAAGTTTTAAAGGCACATTTTTGCCGCATATAAAACCAGATGCACTCCGCTATTTTGACCAACCTGCTTGGATCCTATGATTTACATCCTGTTCAATCTCTCCATTATCCTGTATGATGCACCCAAGATACTTAAAACTTTTAACTTTTCGTAGGATGTTTTCTCCAATCTTCACCTCTATATTGGGGTTTTCCTTTCTCAGACTAAACTTACATTCCATATATTCCGTCTTGCTACGGCTTATGCGCAGACCATACACTTCTAGAGCTTCTCTCCATAACTCCAACTTCTTATTTAGGTCTTCCCTTGACTCTCCCATAAGGACGATATCATCGGCAAAAAGTATGCACCATGGCACAGGCTCTTGGATGTGCTCTGTGAGTACTTCCAAGACTAATGTGAAAATGTATGGACTTAAGGATGATCCCTGGTGTAATCCTATACCAATAGGGAATTCCTCTGTCACACTACCTTGAGTCTTCACACTAGTTGTGGCTCCATCATACATGTCTTTAATTGCCCGAATATATGCGATCCTTACTCTCCTCTTTTCTAAAACCTTCCATAAGACCTCCCTTGGTACCCTATCATACGTTTTTTCCAAATCAATAAACACCATATGTAGATCCCTTTTATTACTACGATACCTCTCCATCATCCTTCTTAATAGGTATATCGCTTCAGTGGTAGATCTTCCTGGCATAAATCCAAATTGGTTCTCTGTTACTTGTGTCTCTTTTCTCAACCTCCGTTCTATCACCCTTTCCCATAACTTCATAGTATGACTCATAAGCTTAATCCCTCTATAGTTTCTGTAGCTTTGTATATCCCCCTTATTCTTGTAGATAGGTACCAAGGTGCTCTTTCTCCACTCATCAGGCATCTTCTTTGACCTTAAAATCTCATTAAAAAGCTTGGTTAACCAGTTGATGCCTTTTTCTCCAAGACCCTTCCAAACCTCAATCGGGATATTATCAGGTCCTACTGCCCTGCCATTTTTCATCTGCTTTAGAGCCTCTTTTACCTCGAAATCTCGAATCCTTCGATAGTAGTCAAAGTTTTGATCTTCTTCCCTTGTGCATAATCGACCAAGGCTCGGAAGAGTCTTCTGTCCCTCATTAAATAACTCATAGAAGTAGCTCTTCCACCTTTCATTAATCTTCTCCTCTTGAGCCAACACCTCTCCATCCTTATCCTTTATGCACTTAACCTGATCCAAATCTCTCGTTCTTCTTTCCCGGCTCTTTGCGATTCTATATATACAGTTTTCTCCTTCTTTCGTGCCCAAAGACTGGTAGAGACCCTCATATGCTCTTGTTCTTGCTTCACTTACAGCCACTTTTGTCTCTTTCTTAGCCGTCTTATATTTTTCCCAATTATCTGCATTGCGGCATAAAGACCACTCTTTAAAGCATTCCCTTTTTATCTTTATCTTTTCTTGTATACTCGCATTCCACCACCAGGACTCCTTGTCTCTTGGTCCTATTCCTTTAGATTCACCAAAACTTTCTTTTGCTGTTCTTCTAATAACTTCTGCCATCTCCCTCCACATCTCTTCCGCGCTTCCATTCCTATCCCACTTTGCCTCTTCTCCTACCCGTCTTAGGAAGTTTCTTTGTTCCTCACCTTTCATCCGCCACCACCTCGTCCTTGGATTTTTCGTATAATGTCTTTTTCTCAACTTTTGCTCAACGCGAAAATCCATGACGAGCACCCTATGTTGTGTTGTCAAACTCTCTCCCGGAATAATTTTACAGTTAATGCAAAATTTTCGGTCGACTCTCCTCAACAAGAAGAAGTCGATTTGAGAGCTTGTCATGCCACTCTTATAGGTTATAAGATGTTCGTCTCTCTTTTTAAAACATGTATTTACGATGAGAAGATCAAAGGTTGAGAAAAAGTCTAAAATAGTTTTACCCTCGGCATTGATCACCCCGAAACCATGGCCTCCGTGAATACTCCCATATCCAGTCACTTCTCTCCCAACATGGCCATTTAAATCTCCTCCTAAGAAAATCTTATCTCCCAAAGGTATGCCTTGAACCAAACTCTCTAGATCCTCCCAAAACCTTATCTTGTGTTGTTCGTCCGAACCCACTTGCGGTGCATAAGCGCTAATCACATGGAAAGCACCTCCCTCCACCACAAGTTTGATAGAGATGATCCGATCTCCCACCCTCTTGACATCCACTACGTCCTTCTTCCACTGCTTATCCACAATTATTCCAACCCCGTTCCTATTCTTCACCTTTCCTGTGTACCAAAGTTTGAAACCAGAAGTATCCAACTCCCTAGCCTTTGCACCAACCTATTTCGTTTCTTGTAGGCACATAATGTTAATCTTCCTCCTTGTCATGGTGTCCACCACCTCCATGGACTTTCCTGTTAAAGTGCCTATGTTCCATGTCCCAAATCTCAACCTTCTGTCGCTTCGAACTTTACCTTTTACTTTGTGAACTAGCTTATTTACCCTCGTCCGTTCACGAAAACGCGAGAACCCTTTCTCATTTAACACTACATCCGGGCACCGATGCAGCGGCTCTTGCTTTGACACCGTACTCGAGCCATACGGCGCGTTGCTTCCGGGCAACGACCTAGCTTTAGTGCAATAATGTCTTTGATTCATGTCATGGGGTTCGACTATATTTTTATGTTGGTTACCGAAGACCTAACACAACCCTCCTCCTTTATTTTAATTTTACACAGATCTAAATCTAGTTGTATATAATTTCAGATCTTTTGTCATCTAAATATTTTTACTATATGTCCAAAAGAAGTCCAAATTATTAAAGACTAAAATTTCCTACCAATATCTACTTATATATTTTCTAAAATTGACATAACAGGCCATTTATATTAATCAAGTGATGTACTATTAGCATTGATGTTTATTTTTTAATAATCGAAATTTTTCGACGCTTTCTTTTTTAAAATGTTAAATTTTAAAATTATAATACTTTAATTTTGGTTTATAAATTACATATTATAACATAAATATTATAATGATGATATTAAAGAAGTTGTTAGTGGCCAATGAGTTATAGCTCAAACGGCATAGTCTCCCCATATTCAATTAAGAGGTTGCGGGTTTGAGTCTCCTATCTTTGGTAAAAAAAAAGTTGTTAGTTTAAAAATGGTGAGAAATGTATTAACATAATAACTTTTTAACCGATTGCGTGACATCTTTGAACTTCCTTCTCGTTATTTTCACTCAATGAAAGCTTTCTTGTATCTCCACTTAATGAATAATTTATAGCGTATCTTAGTGGTTATATTGAACAGAACAATAAAATTTCGCTTGTACGTAAGAATACCAGAACTGCTTCCTATTTTATAATATAGTGAATTATATACCATATGAATTGTTGATCTATCCTATAATAATTTACAATTAAGTATCACTGCAAATGAACAATGCAAAATCCTGATACCTATCGTTAACTAAGCTGAAATATCAATTTAATAATTAAGTAGTACATTGTTTATTTTAGTACTTTATCGTTGTGAAATAATTTCCTTTGCTGGTTAGGTGAAATTCGATTAATCAAAATTCTAATAGATCATATAATCCTTTTCGAGAAAAAAAAATGGATTAATAATTTTTTTTCTTTTTTGTAAATTGTTCGTTTGTGGTCAATGTAAGTCCAAAGTGGTACACCTGGTTGGCTTAAGTTTTGGTGCCTGCAGAAAGGTTTTAAATATTTGATAGTGATTCGGAAAGATGCATAAGACCCACAACATTCGCTTTTCGTTAAGACCCACAATTTTAATGTTTAATCCCATTTAAATTTGGGCCTGTATTCGTTCTCCCAAGTCCCTAACATTATACATGCTGAAATGGTTCCAACTTAAGTGCACACTGTTAACCAAAAAAGAAAAAGAAGTGCGGGTTCTTTGATGATAAGGTTTGTGGGTCTGTTCTACTTGGTGGAGAGTTTGTTGAGCTTCACTGGAGTGAATGCTATGCATGGAAGGGAAAGTAGTGGACATGAGGCAGTGAAAGGAATAATGATACTTGGGAAATCTCACATTGGAAGGATTGATGATGATTTTGTCTGTGCGACTCTTGATTGGTGGCGTCCTCAGAAATGTGACTATGGAACATGTCGCTGGGGTCATGCTTCTCTTCTCAACCTGGTATTCTTTCTTTCTTTCTTTGTACTGTGCTATTTGAATCTGTCTAATTATTATTCTTTTTTCCGCTTAAATTTTTCACTGCTGCAAATTATTCCAACATAATGATAACTAAAGATTGTTTCTGCTGCTGTGTTATACCTTCTTTTTTCTTGAGCTCTGAATATCATTCTGTGATAATATTCTTTTTTCCCATTTATGGAATGATGCTGTAGTGACTTCTCAGACTAACATTCATACATTTAGAATCTGTATGTAGCATAAAAGTGAGAGCGAGGAATTTACACCTTTTAATTTTCATTTCTTGCGGGACCTCAACAACAAAATATTGTTAAACGCAGTAAAAGGTAAGAAAGAATAGACATCTCTATAATATTCACAAGAAGTTACCTCTTCTTTCTTTTATTCATATGGGGACCACCTTTTTCCTAGGAGCTTATTAAGGATCATTACTTCTGAATATTAGGGTAGGGGGCACCTTGTAAGATAAGGTCATATATGGGACTGAAGAAAGTGCAAAACCATGTACTCCTTTTGTTTAACAGCTCCTCTAAGTTACTTGGATTCACTGAAGGATGCTTACCAATGCATAGATGGATGAGCTAAACAGCTTTTTCCAAAATGCAGGGTAAAAATCAGTTCTCCCTTTTAAGTTGTTTCCTTCCCTCTGTGTCTCTCTCTGTCTATCTTTTTAGCACTAAACAAGAATCATCTTGTTAGTAACAAGTTTAACATTAATGATAGGTATATTTCAGGGCTAATGTTATCTTTGGATTGAATGCTCTTGCTGGAAGAACCATACAATCTGGTTCTGCAATTGGACCATGGAACTTCAATGCCGAATCTTTTATCCGTTACACTGTAAGAAAGAATTACAGCATTGCTGGTTGGGAATTTGGTGAGTGTATGCTCCTTCATTACATATATGCCAAAGTAGCAAGCATCAGTGTAATTGATTCAATAAGACTAAAATTAAAAATGATCTTTGTCACATAGCAGGATTTCACATTGAGTTTCTAACACAAACATTGCAAGTCTTTCAAGTACTTTTTGCAAAACAAAAATAGCATGTCTCCCTCAATAGAATTAATTGTATAAATGAATTCCTTCTTGCTTGTGCAGGCAATGAATTGTGTGGGAGTGGAGTTGGAACAAGTGTTTCTGCAAATCAATATGCTTCTGATATTGCTGCTTTAAGAAACATAATTCATGATGTATATAGAGGGATTAGGCATATGCCACTGGTCATTTCTCCAGGTGGCTTCTATGATGCAAATTGGTTCCAGGAATTTGTAAACAAATCTGGTAAATCTGTTGATGTGGTATCTCATCACACATATAACCTTGGACCAGGTATCATCCACCAAATAGGAATACTAATGTTATAATATTTGACCAATGTTTATGAATTTTGGTTATAACAAAAGCTACTACTTTATCTTACATGATGAGCACCTAATTGAAAAAATTCTTGATCCATCATATCTTGATGAGTGGCTAGCACATTCAGTGGCCTCAAAAACATACTTCAAAAATCAGCAACCAAAGCAAAAGCATGGGTTGGTGAGGCAGGAGGGGCTTACAACAGTGGCCACCATCTTGTGTCTGATGCATTTGTCTACAGCTTCTGGTTAGTTTAACTAACCTTGATTTTTTTTTTTCCATTTTTATTTTATTTTATTTTATTTTTTATTTTTTTATTTTTTGTCATTGGAGATTCTACAAGCATTTGCTCTAATGTTAATACATCATAACACAGGTATTTGGATTCAGCTTGGAATGTCAGCTGTTTATGACACCAGAACATACTGCAGACAGAGTTTGGTTGGAGGAAACTATGGTTTACTAAACACTACTACTTTTGTGCCAAATCCAGATTATTATAGGTACCCTACCCTAAGCAGCACATTATTGTGGACTATTTCATTTTAGCTTTCAAGTGTCATTCTCTTCAGAAAAATAGTGTGTGCTCATTATACAAACTCACACATACCTTTCTACCATTGGTTGAGGGTGTAGACTTACCATATAGATCACACATTCTACCCAATGGTGAAAAGATGTCTTGTTTAGATATATAAAATAAAAATGAGTACAAAGACTTGCAATGTTTGTGTTAGAAACTCAATGTGAAATCCTGCTATGTGACAAAAATAATGAGTCTTAAAATCACCATTTTTAATTTTAGTCTTATTGAATCAATTACACTGATGCTTACTACTTTAGCATATATGTAATGAGGGCGCATACACTTAACACTTACCACATTCCCAACCAGCAATGCTGTAATTCTTTCTTGCAGTGTAACGGATAAAAGATTCGGCATTGGAGAAGTTCCATGGTCCAACTGCAGAACCAGATTGTATGGTTCTTCCCACAAGAGCATTCAATCCAAAGATAACCTTAGCCCTGAAATATACCTATCATTAATGTTAAACTTGTTACTAACAAGATGATTCAAAATTTATGAATAATTGGATATTATTAAGTTTTAATTTTTTTTAAAAGATAATTAACACAAATATAATAAAATCTAATATAATTCAACCAAATATATCAAATCACACATAATTCAAACACAAATTTAACATAATAACATACACATAAAATTTCCAACATATAAATTAAAATAAAATGAATTAGAGTTACTTACAAAACTTATATACATAAGGACATTTAAGTAAATTATTTTTCGTGGAGATTTCGTAGGTCCCGTGGGGCGGGTACCTCGATCCCCGCACCCGTCACCATTTATTCATGGGGGTGGGTCTCCGTCCCCGTAGAAATTTTGAAGGGTCCCCGTTAACCTCCTCGTCACAGGTAATCCCAGCGGGCATCCATGGGCGCGGATTTTTTTGCCATCCCTCAGCATTGTCCGTGATCACACTTCACAGCAGTTTTCATGATCATTTCCTGCTTTTACGTTATACCAAGTGAATATTTGCATTTTAAGTCACTCAATTCCTATAGGCATCCAACTTTTATCTAAAGTATCTACATTTTTCATTTCAATGAATATCTCACTTCAGATTCGGAAGGGGAGCTTTAGAACAAAGATTGAGTTGTCTCCGTGTGAACCCAAGATCACGGGTTAAAGCCGTGAAAACAGCCACTGATTTAATTATTAGGTTAGGCTGCGAACATCATATCCTTTGGTGCGACTCTTTCCCGAACCCTACGCTAACACGGGATGCTTATCCACTAGACTGCGCTTTATCTCACTTAGGATTCAGAACTCTTAAGTCTACAATTAACGCCAATAACTGCATTGGCACCTAAATACATGATCATCCAGCACCACTGGTATCGATGCAGCAAGCTAGACATGGAATGAAAACTAAGAAATATAGGGGAGTTAAAATATATTGAAAATTACAACATTTTTCTTTTAATTTCAATGGGACAGAGCAGCCAAACTCCAAGAATGATTGAATGTGAAATTTTAGAATTAACAAATTTATTTAAACCTACTATTAGAATAATTGGGGTCTGCAATGCTTACCAATGAGATGGAAATCTTTGGCATTAATTCATTTGGTGTCTACAGTTTTTGAAAGAGGTGATGATACATTACTGCCTTCAGATTTCTCTGGCAGCGTAGACCTCTCTGGCAAAGCAAGGATCTGTTCTTCATTTTCAAATAGATGCTTTCGGTAGATCCTATGCAATCGTCCGAAAAGCTGCTTCTTCAATGATTCAAAAGCCAAATCGAATCTTTCTAGTTGCTCCATTGCATTTAAATTATACAAGAATAAACCATAGTACAGATCAAAACTATCCTCCATGGTATTTTCCACCAAACTCAACAAAGTTTCATAACCCTTTGTGTTTATTGGTGTTGTCTCTAACCCCAGTTTTTCTAAAAATCTTCCTGTTGTGTGTGTAACAAACTGGGATCCAGCTGCATGCCAATCATGCTCAGCACAAGACATTTCAACCATCCGGCATCCTTCACTAGCAAAAATGTCGAGAAACTGACAACATCGCAATATTCTTGATTCTTCGTTCCCAATTCTAACTTTGTCATAAACAAGAGGAAGGTTTTTCCAGCCATTCTTTCCACTCTCCGGCCCAAACATGGGATGTGTGCAGAGAACATCAAAATCAGGAGGCAAGTGTTGAAGGAAGAGGTTTCTAGGGAACTCTTTGACGGATAGTACATCAACAAACAATGTACTTCTCTTCAACCTTTGGAAAGGTAATGATTTAAGAACTTTAACCGTCGAAAGGATGGAAGTACAGAGTAAGATCACTTCTGGATGCTGCTCACAAAGATCATCTGCGTCGCTGAAATATGAAACCCCCAACTCCCGAGCCACATCAGAATAGTCTGATCTAGAATACGCCAAAACCTCATGACCTTGACTAACTATAGTTTTTGCAAGGAACTGACCAAAGTTTCCAAAACCAACGATTGCAATCTTAAGCTTTGTGTTCTCATCAGACAAGCTATAATTGTTTGAAACGGAACTACTTAGCAGCGCATCATCATTGGATCTGCATTATTAGCATCATTACTCATTAATCATTATTATGTATTAACCATTTTCCCATCACAAGAACATCTTCCAAATTCAAAATGATTAAGTTGCTTGCTCTCAATCTCAACAAACACGGACACTCTCTAAAACATCAATCAGAAATATTCACACAATGTAGCAAAATCCCTGAGATTTTTCAAGTTCCAAATATCAAATACCTAGAATGTAGCAATGCAGATCCATTACGAACTTGCCGGAGTAATGCATGGCTGTTACTTCCATCCCGCTGCTGCAACCTTTCACCGTCCTCCATCAACTGATTCCTGACCACGTGATGCAACCGCACAATGAGCTGCTTCCTGAGATCCTCAAACGCCAAATCAAGCTTCTCCAGCACCTCCAAAGAATTCTTATTAAACATGAACAAACCATAATACAAATCAAAGCTATCCCCAGCAGTGTTTTCCACCAACCCCAACAAACTCTTGTACCCTTCCGTATTAATCGGCATCGACTCCAACATCAACCCTTCAAGAATCCTTCCAACGGTATGAGTAATGAACTGCAAACCGGCAGCATAACGGTCGTGATCCTCGCAACTCATCTCCACCATCCTGCAACCTTCTCTGGCAAACGCATTGAGGAACTTCTCACAGCGAGAAACACGGTGCTCCTCGTCGAGGATACGAACCTTCTCGAAGACAAATGGGAGGCCGGTCCATCTGTTAGGTGCGGACTCAGGTCCGAACATCGGGTGAGTGCGGAGAATGTCGAAATCGGAGGGGGAAGAGCTCAAGGAGGAGTTTCTTGGGGAATTATTTGACGGAGAGAACGTCAACGAAGAGAGTGCTACGCTTGAGGCGCTGGAGAGGGAGCGTGCGGAGCACGCGCTCCGTTGAGATTATGGAGGAGCAGAGGAGGATCACTTCGGGATGCTCCTCGCATAGGTCGTCGGGGTTTTGGAAGAACGATACGCCAAGCTTTCTGGCTACGGCAGAGTGGTCGGAGCGGGAGTGGGCGAGGACGGTGTGGCCCTGGCGGACTAATTGCGATCTTGAGGGGCTGGGAGATAGTGAACTCCTTGGCGAGCTTTGACTCGTAGTCGAAGAGCTGAGCGGCGTCAATGGCGCGCACGCGGAGGGGTCTGTAGGAGGAGGAAGAGCAATAGGGATTCGATTTGGATGGTAGTGAGAATGTGGATGGGAGGAGAGAGTGACGGTTGAGGATACGGCGGACAATGCAACCTGGGGAGTGATTGAATGGGGTTGAAGGGTTGAGGGTTGCAATGGAGAGCATGGTTGTTTCGGCAGCAGTTTTGAGTGGTTAGCGGTGGCGTTAGAGAAACAGTGAAAAGGACTCTAAAACCGTGGCAGTCACAACTCACAAGTACAATCAAAGTTCTGAAAATCGAACCGGTCATCAAACCGCTCAGCTATTGGTTCATCGGTTTAGAAGTTCAACCGGTTCAACCGTGGTTCAACTGAAATAACCGAATTATAATAAAATAACATATCAAATTATAAATAAAAATATAAATATATTCTGATATAAATCTTAAATATATACAAATTAAAAGTATAATTCCAATTAAAATCTCAATCACATTTAAATACAACACGAATCAAATATAAAAAAACAAATATCAAAGGCCGAAACTTATATAAGTATAAAATTTATAATATTATATGAAATTTGATAGTCACAAGAAACAAAAAAAATTCATTGGATTAACCAAACCAATAATAAATATCCGATCATCTACTTATCTAGTTAATTGAGTTTATTCAGTTAATTCAATTCATCTATTTCTTCATTAAAAACAAAGATGACATTTATTTCTTCTCTAACAAAAGACTGATCATAATGAACAAATAGAAACTCTGAAAAACTTTTAGCAAAATTTTCAGCATAAGTTTCAGCTGATCACAATTTTAGCAAAATTTCAGCAGAATTTTAACAAAGATTAACAATCTTTTTCCAAAAATTAACTAAAAAAAACAGCAGTGAACTAATCATTCAATCAACACTAAAAATACAGAATATAGAGAGTACAGAACAGCACTGGAGCATAGCTAATCCTTCAATGATTCAAGTTATGGAAGGAAAAGCTCTAAGATGGTTCAATCATCGCTAACAACCAGATATGCTTTCAATCTTGCCAGAATCAAGCAATAATTCAGCAATCATCAACTACAATTTCAGATCTAAAATCAGTAACAGAAATTATCAGGGTTCTGAGAACCGGACCGGTCATCGAACTGTTTTAGTCATTGGTTCATTGGTTTATTAGTTTAACCGGTTCAACCGTGGTTCAACCGAAAAAATCGTTTTGTAGTTATATCTCTGAAGTTTCAAATAACAGAAGCATCAATCATTCAAGAAATGAACCCTTTTCTCTTCAAAAACTCTACAATTTCAGTAAAATAAACTACTTTTCATGTATTTGCGTACAGTTTTAGTCCAAAGCTTTAAAAAATATGCTTTTAACTAGCTTCTTAGTACAATCAGTTTTTAACATGTAAAATTAGAAATACAAAAGTTGTAAAATCCTTAACCTTATATTTTAATTAAGACTAAGATTAAGTAGCCCAGCTAGTATACAAAATATACTGTTTCAAGTCCAAATCTAATTAACTAACAACTGCTGCATTATACATGTTTGCAAAGTACTCCAAAAGTGTATGAAATATTGAAATGCACCATTCAATGCAACAAAAACCTATGCAGGATGCAGTGTACAACAAAAGTATAGTTCAGGACTTGTATATGGGAAAATAAGATAGTAAATCAAAAATAAAATTGTTTCACCATATCACCATATTTAAAAACTCATATATCCACCTTAAAGTAAGACAAATAAATTAATCTCAGAATTAAGCCAGTCATAATGCAGCATAATTTGTGAAGCTTAATGACACACAAAAGTCACTAATAATTCAAAGGCTAGATTTATTAATGCTATTGTGCTAGAATAAAAGCTCTAATTTCCACAACCCAGGCAGAAGCAGTCTATTTCCAGCATTCAAGGACAGCAAGGTTGGGAATGTTTTGAACAAAATATTGGAGTTCAATTAATTATTAAGACAGTCACAATTTATGCATAATTAAATCACAAAACAGTAAAACACAAACCAGCACATCACTACCCAAAAAGATCACAAAACACAAAACAACAGCAGAACAGAGCAGCCAGAGCTAATCAATAATCATTAACCAGATAATCATTCCATAAAAACGTAAACATTCAATAATCGTTCAATGATTTCTGAAAAGAGCATAAAAAAGAAACAAGAACAAGTGAGCACTGACTGCGGCGGACGAAGACTCAAAGAGACAAGCCCTGACTGCGGCGGACGGTGGCAAACACGACTGCTCCTTGCGGCGGTGGTGGAGGCTAGGGTTTTTCTCTTGGTTGAGCTTCTGATCTCTGAACTCGAAGGAAGGAGATTTGAATGGAGAAGGGTTTTCTTCAATAAAATCACAAAACATTCAATAATCAATTAATCATCCTGTGATTTGCTTTCTGAACAGAGCATTAAAAAAGTTTAAAAAAAAAAACGAAGAACAAGTGAGCAGTGAGCACTGACCTTCGGTCTGAAACGGCGAGCATCACGGCGAGCAGAGTCAGCAGACGAAGACGACGGCAAGCAGACAAAGACAACGGACGCTCGAGGAAGAGGCTGCGCGCCTGCGACTGGTGAATCTGAGAGCGGACAGCGGTTGGAGACTTGGAGAACGCCGAAGGACGAAGAGAGTAGCCTCGGACAACGACGGACGCCGGCAGTGGAGGCTACCTAGGGTTTTCACTTTTTCTTTCTTTGAGTTGAGCTTTCTGATTACTTGATTAGTGAAGAACAAAGGAAGGAACGAAAGAGGGGTAGTGGGAGGCACAGCACTGAGCCCGCGTTCTGTGTTTTTTCTCTAGGAATTTAAGCGAAACGGGGTCGTTCCATCCAAACCGGCCGGTTTCCAATCCAGTCGAACCGGCCGGCTCAGCAGTTTGTGTCCGCTTTTAGAATGAGCGATTTTGAGCAGAGAATCAAACCATTTGTATTGCCAGTTCACAGTTGAACCGGTCCAATTGGCCGGTCCCGATCCAGTTTTCAAAACCATGGAAATTATATGATTGCAAATTAGTAACTACAATGAAACAGCAACACAAATTCGACAACAACAGAACCAACTATAACAACTAAAAAACTTCATGCCAACAATAACTTCAAAATCACAACAACAATAACTTTAGAATCCAATTTCAGAACACAAACTCAGCTCAGAATCTTAAAAATTAACTAGAAGATAAAGATGAAACTGAAGAAATAGCCTACTGGTAAGACGCCGAGGGAGGAACGGCGGTGACAAAGTGAGCTCGGAGAGAGTGTGAGCTCGGAGTAACGCGGCGCTGACAGTGACCTCGTAGAGAGAGAGAGAGAGAGAGAGAGAGAGAGAGAGAGCTTGAAGAGAGATGCGCCGGGAACAGAGCTCATTACAGCGAGGAGAAGACAACCAAGCAGGAGCAGTTTGCGACGGCAACGAAGAAGAGCTCCGAGCAGAGATTTCACCGCGAGGAGAAGAGGGTGAGTAGCAGAGACGTTCGGCGACGGCACCCTCTATCAGTCACAAATCCGGCGGCAACGACGAGCTCTGGCAGAGGAGAGGAGAGGAGTTCAGCGATGGTAGGACTGCTGCCTGCTGCAGCTAGTGGTGGCTGTCTGATGAGTGTTGATGATGAGTTGATGAATTGCAGGACTGGGGAGGCCTTTAGGGTTAACTGGTTAAGAAAGGGTGAGTGAGTGAGTGGAGGCTAGGGTTGCCGTTTGAGGTGGAAGGAGGAGTGAGTGAGTGAGTAAGGTCGCGACGGTGCTGCAATTTGGTTAGAGTTTCTTTGAAGTTTGAAACAAAACAGCGTCGTTTGGAGAAATTTCTGAAAACTAGACGGGTTTCGATTCGGTTCAACCGACTGATTTTCGACCGATTCAACGGTTCAACAATACTTTTCAATTTTGGTGGTTATAGTTTCTAACTGAATCACAAATCTCGTTGGTTCACAGCATAGTTGCAAAAATCAGACCGGACCGATCAGTTCAATTGGAAAACCGATAAACCGGATCCTGTACCGGTCCGATCCAAGGTTAGGATCGTTCAAGGCAGAGAACCGGAATAAACCAGTTGAACCCGTAACGAACCAGTTAAAACCGGTCAAATCTGGTAAAAACCGAACCGAACCGAACCGGTTGGTCCCAACTGAAGGCGAAACTACGATGTATCTGGGTTCTGCAAGTCCACCATGGTCTCTATAAGCTCCAGCGTCCTATTTATTCAATATAAATACTAGTTTTATTCAATATAAATAATATAAATACTAGTTATTCAACAAGTTCGATTGATTGATACGAGTTGATTTTCTGTTACGATAAATTGAAGAAACAATAGCCGGTCCGATAGCAGCTTCAGCGGCTGCAATGGCAATAACAAAAATAGAAAAAATATTTCCCTTTAATTGGCGACTATCAAAAAAATCAGAAAAGGTTACGAAATTTATATTAACTGCATTCAGTATAAGTTCAAGACACATAAGGGCTCTAACCATATTTCGACTCGTGATCAATCCATAGATACCGATAGAAAATAAATAGGCACTCAAAACCATCCACCCCCGATGCTTCCTCTTGTAGAATGAAAGCTTCTTAACCTCTGCTCTGAAACTCGGGCATTCCCTTATCTGAACTTGGCGGGCAATCGTGCCCTTAGCTTCTGTGCTTGCAGTCTGCCATAGAGGTGGGAGGGGCAAAATGACTCACATAGGGTTCGAACTCCTCACTCCAGGGTTGCAACAAGAAGGACAATCTAATCACCAAGCTACATTGCTTTTGACTAATACATATCCAAATTATAATATATATAGCAATTTTCTATTTACTTATATTCAATTAATTTTAATTAAATTTTATTAATATATATATATATATATATTAAAAAGATAAAAAAAATTATTAATCATAATTTATTTTTTCTTTTCATGATTATATGATATCTATTAATATTATTTTTTTAATAAATACTTGTAGTATATAATAATAGGTAAAGACTCACATGCAGTTGTCTTTATATGAAGTTGATAGTTGAAAATCGTTAGATGATATTTAATTAAACTTGTCAAATTATCTAACTGTTTTTAAATATCAACTTCACATGAAAATTAACTGTATGTAAATTTTTACTTATAATAATATAATAATACAATAAATATAAATTAATTAATAAAATATTAAAATTTAAAAATGATAATTATTTTTATAAAAATAAAATAAAAATACTTATAATAAAGAAAAAATAATTAAATTTTACATAATTATTTAATTATACCGGATTAACCGGTTCGACCAGTGACCCACCAATTGAACCAGTAATCCAGTGACCCAGTAACTTTACTGGTTCGATCACCGGTTCGGTTCTGACAACTATAGTTCACAGTTCAACCAGATTCGAACATATTTTCAGAACCTTGAGTACAATATACGAGAGGACTATTTGTAAGACGAATTTTTTATCTTTTTCTTTTTCTCTAGAGTTTAATTTGGAGGATTTTTTTAAAATAAATATTTTAAATATTTTATTTATCAATATATGTAATTTGGACATAATTTACGTTTTGCATTATATTATTTATCTCGTTTACCGTGTAAACGAATTAATTATATCTCGTTTATATTGTAAACGAGATAAGACACGTGATATGTGTGAATTGACATACTCCACATATCCTTTACAGTTTAGAATATAAATGAGATATATTCATAATTAATTCACTTACGTTATAAACGAAATATGTGTTTGTAAGTATAAAAATATAATTTTTAAAATAATAAAAATATTAATAATTTAATTTAGATCAAATTTAAAAAATCAATATATTTTATTACTATTTAAATCGAATGGAATATTAACAAATATTACAGTTATATTGTTAAATTTGAAAAAAATTCAAATATAGGAGCAGTTTGTTTGTTTTGTTAGCGTCAAAATCCTCTTCCCGAATGTTTTCTAATTTTCCATGTTTTATGTTCTCAATGTTTGTATCAACTAATTTTCTATTATATTATTTAAGCAACCAATCTTCTTTATTTCCTTATAATTCATTCAAATTTTTAAACTCTACTTTTTTTAAATGTATTTTTATTATTAATTAAATTTGAAACCACCCACTATTTTTTAAAGAGAATTTAAAATGACACATTTTCATATTCATTCGAAACGATATTTCTCTAGAAGAGCAAAGCTGAAGTCTATATATTAATCCAATATTTTAATTTTTTAGCGTATAATTACTTTAAACAGAATAATGGGCAGTTTCAAATCTAATTTATAGGAATTAAAAAAAATAAACGAAAAATTTAAATAAGTGATGAAAGAAGATACCAAATTAAAAAGATTGGAAGTTGAATAAATTTAAATAAAATTTTTATGTACTTTTTAAATATTAAAAATTTAAATATACGTATTTCTTGTACCTGTTACAAATTTAAAAATAAATTTAAATAAGACTTTTGTGTAATCTTTTAAGTATTAGAATTTAGATTATTTGTAATCGTTCTTTTATAATAATATACATATCTCATTTACAAACGAGATACGTGTAAAGTAAAATTTGGCTTATCTTGTTTAATTTACATAACATTAATATAAAAAGTAATTGTTTACAAGTATATTTAATTTTTTACATAGTAGTTTACAAGTATATTTAATTTTTTAGATGATTATATATCTTAAAATTTAAATTATTTATGTATTAATATAAAAAATAATTATTTTCTTGTTTTATTATTTAATTAAATATATGTATAAAATTATTTTATATTAATAATGTCTAAAAATTATTTTTTTTAAAAATTAGGTAAATTAATTTTTTTATAATTACTTTACTGTATAATAAATGATAGAATAATATTAATTAATCTCAATTTTTATTTTACCTTTGTTCACCTAATTTATAATTATTATATATTTAAATACAGTTTTTATATATTTTTAATGAATTTAACTAATTTGTATTCTAAGAATACATGTTAAAATTGTAAATTAAATTTTTTATTTAAAAATATAAAAAATTTAAAATTTTCAATGCTTTTTTTGTATTTATTAAAAAAATATTTAAAATTTTTTATTAATAATAGTCTTGTCATATACTTTTAATGCACATATTAGCTAAACTTATTTTTAATTTTTCCATGTTTGTTATCTTTAAATTTAATGACTATAAATCAAACACCAATCTTAATGTGCAATAATTATTTCCTTAATAAATTTATGGCTTAATTACTCTGTTGGTATCTATAGTTTCACCAAAATTTAAATTAGATCTCTATATTTTTTTTTCTTTTTAATTAGATCCCTACTGCTTTAACTTTGTAATTAAGTCCTTCCTAGTGTAAAAAAAAAAATTAGAGTTAACTGAATATTCTTTTGCAAATCGAAGGTATTTATAATTAAAAACTTAATTAAATCTTTGACTGTATGTATTTTGGTAAAAATATTATGTTAATTTTAACATTTTTTAACATGAAAATGACGTAATTACAAAATTAAAAGCAGTGTAGGGACCCAATTAAAAAAAAGTATAAAGCCTAATTGAAATTTTGATAAAATTATAGGGACCAACAGAGTAATTAAACCTAAATTTATCTTATTAATTGTTGTTCCGAGGGTTACCTGAGACTGTAGGTCGATCTCGGACGAGATCTTCTGTGTTGGTCGGATCCGATGTGTCCGATTGGTGAATGGTGACCGGAGCTAGTACGTCCGACTTGCTTGGACTTTGAACGTGCTACTGATCCTCTGCCACCGAAGGGTGGGGGGTACCTGCAAGAGACTCCGATGCTTAAGTTAGCATGGGTATTAAACAGGTGTTATGTAGAATCAGAGTATGAGTTATACCTGGGTGCTCCAGTGTATTTATAATGGTGAGATGTGACCTTTTGGATAAGATAAGTTAGTTATCTTATCTTATCTTTATCTTTGAGTTGAGGTCAGCGTATCTTCAACGGAACCGCCTTCATCTCTATAGGCTTAGGCCGCCTTAGGATTCGGGTCGTGCTCCTCTATTTGGGCCCTTAATCTGGGCTCTCCTGTCGATTTGGCCGAGCTCTTTGAGAAGAGGTCGGATAGTCTGACCCGAAGAGGTTGGTCGCTTTATCTCGAATCATCCCAGGTCGGATAGCTCGACCCAGGGTATGAACAGTGCCCCTGCTTGAGCTCGATCTTCTTTTTGAGGTCGAGTCCTTGACTTCGGTCTTTCTTAAAGTCGAACTCAAGCATTTGTCGATTCGTTTCTTTGTAAAGTCTTTTTTGAATGTAGAACGTTTTCCTCTAAAAGCGCACGCTTTTGTATTAGCGCTTTTTTTGGGAACGCAAGCGGTTTTAATATCCGCATTTAATTGGCATTAATTTTGCCCTTCATTCTCTCTTGGCTTTTATTTTGAATTTCGCGATAAAAAACGGTTTCTCTTCTTCATTTCTTCTTCGTAACTTCTCCCTTTACTCTCTCGTTTTCTGTTTCTCTCATCTGCTCTCTGTCTTTCGCTTGCGCTTCTGCTTTTTTGTGCTTGCGGCGTCGCTTGGCGTTTTTCTGGGCAGCCCTTATCTCTACGCTTCCACTCTTCCTCAAAACTTCTTCCGTTTCCAGGTTAGTCCCATTTCGTATTTTCCTCGTTGTTTTTGACTTTGCGATGGAGTTTTCCTTTTGATCTTCTTTTTGGAGAAAGTTTGGATCTTTTCTATTTTTATCATGCTTGATTTGTTGCATGCTCTGGAATTTCTTCATTTTTTGGTGCGAATCTTTTTCTTGTTTGCCTGAATCTTTTTTCTTTTGCATGTTGCCGCCGTTTCTGTTTGTGCCTTGGCTGATGATTTTTTGCTTGAAAAGTTTGCGCCTTTGCTGCTTGGCCTTTTTGGTATTTCTGATATACTGTAGAAGTAGTGTTTTTTGCTGGTAAACTGTAGGAGCAATGCTTTTCCTGATAAACTGTAGAAGGGTGGACCTTTTGCGTTTTTGCTTCCTTTGTTTTCTTTCTGGATTTTATTTTGATGAGTGCTGGGATGTAGGCTGTAGAAATAACTTGAAGACCTTGCTTGTTTACTGCCTCCAAGGGATGCCCCAAGACTTTTTGTCTTAAGTCTTGGGGTTTTCCCTTTTTTGTTTATTCGCCCGTCGAGATGTTTTGCCCCATGTCCGAGATGTTTTTAAGTAATCCATTCTTCTTTTCTTTTTGTAGGATTTAGTTGACCTCATGTCTTCTCGAAATAACATTGTAGAGATGCCTTCCCAGGTCCCTGCGGGTATGGCCGATTGGGTGGACTCCATGGTTCTCATGTGTGTCTCGCTGGTTGATTCTGAGTTTTATGCTCAACTTAGGCAGTTTCATAGTGTCTGTAGTAATTTTGGTGACGAGAAGAACTATGAGCTTGTTCCTCCTTCTTCTGACGAGAGAGTATGCTTCTCGACTCGAGTTATTGACAATCACCCCTTCTTTTATGCTTACGATTTTTTCTTTGGTCAACTGGGTATTACCCTTCCTTTTACTCAATTTGAAACCGACCTGTTATGGTCTTGTAATGTTTCCCCTTCTCAACTTCACCCCAACTCCTGGGGTTTCATAAAAATTTTCCAATTGCTGTGCGACGGTTTTAGTATTCCTGCTTCCCAATCTCTCTTTTTCTATCTGTTTGTCTTGACTAAGCCCGGTGTGGTAAAAAAGAAGTCAGCTTAGATATCCTTTCGTTCTACCCAAGGGAAGAAGGTTTTTTCCATGTTTGACGAGTCGTTCCGTGATTTTAAAAACTACTTTTTCAAGGTCCGAGCTGTTGAAGGAGCTCGACCCTTTTTTCTGGATGAGAATGACGAACCTGCTTTTCCCTTGGAATGGCAAAAAGATGTGAGGGTCTCCGGTATTCGTGGGAGATGTTGGATGAGGCTGAGCGAGCCTTTGTGACTATCTTGAAAGAACGCTGGGGTCAACCTCCCCATCTTGACACAAAGAAATTTCTAACCAATCCTTCTCTTCTTCAAACTGAACTGGGTATCTTGTGTTTCTTTTATTATCTTGTTTATGTTGCTTGTAGCTGTCTTTTCTGACTTATCCGACTTGTAGCTGAATTTTCTGTTTTGTTTGCAGAGGCCATGAAGAATAATGAAGCTATGAAAGCTTTTAAGAGGGCACAGAGGGCGACTGCTGCCAGAAATGTTGCTGCCAGGGCAGCTGGGGAGGGATCCTCCAAGGCGCGCGAGAAGCCATCAGTGCAGAGTTCTGCCGGGGTGAAGAAAGTGATCCCTACACCCCGAGTTCGTTTGGTAGATCCTCACGTCGCCTCTGCTGCTCCTTCTGTTGCTCTTACAAATAAAAAACAAAAGACTGCTGAGCCCTTCGACCTCGATGCTCCTGATTTTAATGCTATTGAATTCGTGGATCAACAAATCGGTCCCTACGGCGCTCTTTCCATGGACGATGTATCCATCCTTCATCACTTGGAATTCATGGCCCGAAATCATGTGAAGATGGCGTATATGTCGGCTGCCATATATCGTACTGCTCAGAACCTCCCTCTCCACGCCACTAAAACGTTTATGGAGGAGGCGAAACAAGAGTTTGATCGGATGAAGGAGTTAAAGGAGGAGCTTGAGACGAAGGTGGCCAGGCTGGAGAAAGACTTGAAGAATGAGGAGGCGAGTTCTCAGTCATTGGCAGCTTCGTTGAGGTTGGCTGAGGACGCAGTCTTGATGCACAAGGATAGTTACGTTACCTCTTATCGAGAGGTGCTGCGCCTGAGGGAGGAGCTCGACCATGCCCGGGAAGATTATTCTGAGCTTCAAGGTCATCTCGTTGGCAGCGTGACTGCTGCTTACGAGAACTTGAAGGAGCAAGTTCGGGTCATTGCTCCCGAGGCCGATCTCACCCTTTTTAGCCTGGATAATATAGTCAGGGATGGCAAGATTGTCCCTGACGATGAGGGTGATGATGATGATGTTGTTCCTCCCCCTGTGTCTTCTACCAAAGTGCCGACCTCTTCGGTTCCTCCTGCTGTGCCCGACTCGGATTGCCAGATCCTGAATCGGGAGGATGGAACTGTGGATGCTGTGCCGATCCAGACTCGCCCTCCTTCTCCTTGTCCTGATGCTGCCAAGAAGGTTCCTGATGTTTGCTGATCTCTTCTTTAAAAATTTATGTAGTTGGCCCGACTTGTGGGCTCTTTTAGAACTTTTTTATTTATTTGCTGACGCTTTCTAGTTGCTTGTCTAGCAACTTTTTATTTTGAAAAACAAAAGGTAACTTGTTATCTCTTTGTGGTAGGTTTTGGTGGCCTTCCAGGCCTTATAACTTTATAAAGTAGAAGTAGTTGTTTGACTTGACATCTTTTTGCTTTTCTATTGATGTTCGAAATCTTGCTGCTCGACCTCCTTGGATTACTTTGTTGTTTGTAGCTTGAATCCTTTGAAGTTACGATTTGTGGGGTCCAACTTGTTTCTCGGTTTTCTGTATTTATGGCCGGTTCCTTTCACTACAAGAAAAACACCCATTCAGGTACACTTGAAAAGTGTAGCCAAAAGTGGAAAAAAATGATGCCTTAGGCTACGGCTACGCTTTCTGGGCTACGGCTACGCTTTTTGGGGTGATTCCTATTCGGCCGTTGCCTATTCTCAAAGGCTACGCTTTTCTGTATCAAAAGCTACGCTTCTGGCCTTTGAAAATAGGGTGCGCTTTTTAAGTGATGCTATTCAGGACCAAAGGCTACGCTTTTCAGCACTAATGATTACTAGAATTCAAAAGAATAGGCTACACTTTTCAAGGCTACTGCATCACTTTATAAACGTAACAAATAATATACTTATAGCTACTCTATACAAGTGTAGCCTTAGGTCCCTCATTATTTTTTTTTAATTTTTAATATATATATAATTAATATTCCAATAATTTTTTGTACAGTATAATATTTAATAATATAATTACATATATAATTTTGTATTTTTAATTAAATGAGTTAAATAAAATAAAATAAAAATAAATACAAAATTATACTAAATAATTTATTTAAATAATAAAATTATCTGTAAACAAAATATATTTATAATGAACCAAAAGTATTGAAATGAAGTTAATTTTGAATATTCATACATCTCACACTAAATTAAGTATAGTCATATCAAAATAAGCAAGAGACCACTTAGAATTTACTATTAATACTCTACGAAAAACTAAAATATTATATCCTACATAAGTATCTTCTAATAACTAAACCATATTCCACAATCTATGAATCTCTTCCTCTTGTTGCTACTGTTTGGCCTTCATGTCTCCAAGTTCATCTTTTAAAGTTGTCGCTTTCTCTTTGAGCTGTTGCTTTAAAATGTGGTGACCACAGAAGATAACTCAAATCTGCAATCAATTTCAGCAACCAAGTGAATCCTTTTTTAATTTATAAAGCCTAAAGGCAGCAACTTTGACAGGCAACAACAAAAGAATCACCCCATCAATAAAAGAATAACCTATAACTCATCAAATTCCAAATGCCAATATCTCTTACAAGCATTGTTTATAGCATTCACGGCCATCCTAAAAGGCATAAAGATATAGCAGTGAAAGCTTACCAAACCTACTACTCTTTTTATTAACCTCCTAATATGTACGTTCAACTTTACATTAATATGTATACACACATATATATCCATTAGAAATGTGAAATAAGTAATTAAGTACTATACTGTACCTGTGACTAATTATCTGTGACTATACACACATTCCTAATGACGATTGTTCTTTAGAGCTTCTTGGCAACCCGATATTAGTGGCTAGTGTAGTGGGTTCTACTTCTACACACGAAAATTACAGTTGCTACACATTCCTTGTGCTCAGAAATCTCGTGATGTTCATCTGCAAAAAAGTCAAGCATTGCCAATTAATTTGTCATACTTTGAGAAATTAATATTTTCTCTTATACACTAGGATAACATAATCTGAGGGAAAGAAGCAACAAGCATTAAATCAAGTGAGCTTTCTTCCAGAATTAATAGATTGAGCTTTAATTCTATCTTTTTTTTTTCCTGGTAAGTGAAATTCCTTTTTTTTTCTTGGTTATCCTTATGTAATACATATTTGAATGAATCAGAAACCATTCGTGGGACAGAAGCAATAAACAAGAAAAGGTGTCACGTGTGGTGAATGAGCATCTCTTTGCCAAGTGCCATGTTGTGTGATTCATGATTAAGATTAACTAATCGAATGGCTAATCAAATCCGATTGACTCGACCATTCATTGTGGATGTTGTTTGTTAGTTAGTTGTCACTTGTAAGTTTAATAGAGAAAAATCCAACTATTTACAATTTTAGTCAATACAAAAGATTGATGATAAATAAACAAACTTTAGGTATATTACCTTCCTTCCCAAATTGAATTGTGTTTAAAGCGTCAACAAATTAATGTGAAGAGTTCACATCATGCTAATTTGAGAAAATAAAATCAATGTAGACACTGCACAAGTTTTGCCTAAATAGAATAAACATAGCTTATGCCATATAGTTAACACACCTGATGAATTTGGCTTGATTGAGCATAGCAGGTTCTTTTCATCTGGTTAAAATGTCTCTTAGCAAACCCAATACAGAACATCCTCAAAGTGTAATTATCAGTGGTATTCACATCCACATGAGCTTCAATCAAAGTTTACCGTTTCTTAACAAGTGACCTCAGTTTGTCAGTAGTAAAATCCTTGCCCTGTAGATTAAAGGAAAAGTTTCAATAAGCTTACAACCATACAAGATAATAAATAGGTTAAAGGAGGCTAAGCAATATAGCATACCCAGAAATTTGTGAGCACATCCTTCCTTGTACATCTTCTGCTCTCAATCTAATCTTCTTGAAGGTGTGGTCCTGATCCCCTTGAAGATCAGCAAGTGAGACCTCAAAAACTCTATGTTTGAGTCCTTCTGAAGCAATATATCATTCGCACAAACCCTTAAAATATCAACAACATAAATACTAATAAATTGACCTTTCAACTACTGACACCCTAAACTAAAAATATTCTAGCAAAGCATAGTAAATACATTCTAAAGATTCACAAGCACTGTAATGTTACAGTATATTAGTAGATAAAACAATGTATCTAACTATCCAATTCAACAATCATTCAACAATAGAGAAAAAAAAATAAAACATGTCTAAACTAAGTCCGTATCAGTTGTGTGCCTGAAAATCATTTGAATGTACCCCACAAATAAAGAGGATTTTTTTATTGGAGCCACTTACGTTGCCTCCAAGTGCCTTCACAAAGTGCTGAATAAATTTAGGGTTCCCTTCATAAGTGGCGGCAGCAATGAGATTACCATCCACCACTATTGCTGCCATGGTGTCTAGTTCAACCCAATGAGCACCGGAGGCAACCAATGCCGGTTTAACAGGAGGAAAAGCGGTGCACTTGCGACCTTTAGCTACACCTGCAGCTGCTAGAATCAACTGTCTGTGGCAAATGGAAGCAAGTGCTTTTCCAGAACTGAAAAACTTGATCACCAGTGCCACAACAAGAGGATCATGAGCAAGATACTCTGGCACTCTTCCACCCGGTAACAGCAGCCCGTCATAGTTTGCAGCATCAATTTCAGCAAACTTTGCATTGAGGATGAAATCGTGACCACGTGTCTCAGACTTGCCAATATGCAACACCCTCAACAACATGAAAACTCCACATGCAAAGCTCAAAAATTGGATTCCTAAACAAAACCTCTTTGCATCTAAATATAAAAAATATGAAATCCATTTTCAAAATACTGTACAGAATCTTCACATGTAAAAAAACCCTTTTCAATTGCGGGTATTCTAAGTTGTAATCTCATTCTTATAAACTCATCCCTTTGCCTCTCATAAACACGGCAGCTGAATAGGCAATCAATTAAAACTAGAACCTTAATCATCAACAATAAAATCTAATTATGAGAGTTGAATCCCAAATCAAATCCAAATCGAAACCCCATTCACAGAACCCCAAAAATCGGAACCCTAAACCTCTGAAATTTCAGAACCAAATGCAAATCAATACATACCTATCCGACGATGTGAGCACAGAGAGGACGATGAGAAGTGCAGAGATGACGACGGTGAGGGCAGCACAGCGACGATCAGTGAAGGACGGCGAAGAGGAGCAACGATCAGTGCAGCGATGTGGTGAGTCGTGAGTGGGGGCGACGGTCAATGGCGACGGTGAGAAGGGAAAAGGTTATGAGTGCCAATGGTGAAGGGTTTATGCGCAAAGAGGAGATGGTTAGTGCAGCGATGTGGTGAGTGGTGAATGGCGACTGGCGGTGAGTGGTGAGTGGTGAGTGGTGAGTGGGGGGCGATGGTCAATGGCGATGGTGAGAATGATGAAGGTGATGAGTGTCAATGGTGAAGGGTTTGTGCTTTTGAGGAGAATGGCGAAGGTGAGCTCTCTGAAATTGAAGATGCGATCGAATTGAAGGTCATGCGTGTGCTTTTGGGTGAAAAGGGGAAAAAATTTCACCAAGTGTCAGCATTAGGTCTTAAATACATTAGGCATCACTTTTGAAGTGCACCCAAAACATAATAAATAGGTTACTCTTTAAAAGCATTCTCTTTGGTACGAAAATGGCATCTATAGATATCAACAAAAGGCTACGCTTTATAAGTGATTTTTATTGTATCTAAGGCTACACTTTTTAAATGATGCCATAATTGTGTTTCCTATTCTCTTATAAAAGAGAAACACGGAGAAAAGCGTAGCCTATTCTATGAATAGGCTACGCTTTTGAAATGTAGCTTAAAAAAAGTGTGGCTGAATGAGTATTTTTCTTGTAGTGTTTGCGTTGGTCCCTTTCTAAGTTATTATTGTAATCTCCTCTTTCAGAGATTACTTTTATAACTTGTTTGTAGGAGATTGACTTCGTCAGGTCGATCTCTTTTTAAGTTATTTTTGTAATCCTCTTTCTTGGACCTTTGTCAAGTCTCTTTCAGGGATTACTTTGATAACTTCTTGGTAGTAGGAGTCCGACTTGGTAGTGTCGGTCTCCCTTAAGTTATTTTTTGTGGTCCTCTTTCTTAGATCTTTGTCAGATCTCTTTCAGGGACTACTTTGATAACTTTTTGGTAGTATGAGTCCGACTTGGTTATGTCGGTCTCCCTTAAGTTATTTTTTTGTAGTCCTCTTTCTTGGATCTTTGTCAGATCTCTTTCAGGGACTACTTTGATAACTTTTTGGTAGTAGGAGTACGACTTGGTTATGTCGGTCTCCCCTTAAGTTATTTTTTTTTGTAGTCCTCTTTCTTGGATCTTTGGCAGATCTCTTTCAGGGACTACTTTAATAACTTTTCATTTTGGGCTGACTTTATTATGTCGGGCTCTTCTAAGTTAAAGTAATCCTCTTTAATAGGGTTGGCCAGACCTCTTTCCAGGGTTTACTTATAACTTGGTTTGACTTGGTTCGACTTCTTAATGTTTGACCAGTCTTTAAGTTATTATTTTAGCGATCCGTAAGACCTCGTCAGGTTCTTTTTTAGATCACTTTCGATAACTTCTTACATTATTTTGTGTTCATCTTTGCCGATTTGTAGAAAGTGGTTGTCATCTCTAGATCGTCCTTTGGGTGAATCGCGTTTTCACCTTTATCGGACGGTTGTCTTTATCGTGATCGTGCAGTGAAATTCTTTTTCACTTTCTGCCGATCTGTTGCTTTATAATCGGACGATAAATGCTTCAGATTAATGCGTCTTGAAATCTTTGTAGAATATCTAAAATATATTTTATTTAAAGAAAAAGTGCAAATATATACATATGGGATTGTCTGAGTCTCAACTTGGTGCCTCATTAAAAAACCTTTTCAGGAAAAAGAGTGCATCCAATGATGAGATCTTTTATCTTTTCTAACTGTAGTACCTTCTGAGGTTGCAGGCGTGTCATGACCTGGGAAGCTCTCATCCATCGA
The DNA here is from genome assembly GCF_003086295.3 of Arachis hypogaea. Classification (NCBI taxonomy): domain Eukaryota; kingdom Viridiplantae; phylum Streptophyta; class Magnoliopsida; order Fabales; family Fabaceae; genus Arachis; species Arachis hypogaea. The sequence continues at coordinate 112,296,686 of NC_092052.1, read as the reverse complement.
GTTCAGACAGTCTGTAGTAGCCCTTTCCAAGTACTTCTACAACTCGGTAGGGTCCTTTCCAGTTTGCTGCCAGCTTTCCCTCTCCTGGTCGAGTTGTTCCAATATCATTTCGGATTAGGATGAGATCATTATCTGCAAAACTTCTCGGCACTACCTTTTGATTATATCTGGAAGCCATTCGGCGTTTTAGAGCTTCTTCCCTGATCCGAGCTCTTTCTTGGATTTCGGGTAACAAGTCGAGCTCTTCTCTCTGAAGTTGGGGGTTTGCTCCCTCATTGTAGTGAACTACTCTAGGCGACCCTTCCTCAATCTCTACTGGAATCATCGCCTCTATTCCGTATGCTAATCGGAAGGGGGATTCCTTCGTGGTGGAATGTGGCGTTGTTCGATATGCCCACAGGACCTGTGGAAGCTCTTCTGCCCAGGCTCCCTTTGTATCTTGTAATCTCCGTTTTAATCCGGCCAATATGACTTTATTAGCAGCTTCGACCTGTCCATTGGCTTGTGGATGTTCGACGGAGGTGTACTGGTGTTTTATATTCAAGTCGGCTACTAGTTTTCTGAAGCCTGCATCTGTGAATTAGGTGCCATTGTCTGTGGTTATTGAATATGGAACCCCGAACCTTGTGATAATGTTTCTATATAAGAATTTATGGCTTCTTTGAGCGGTGGCATTGGATAGGGGCTCTGCCTCGATCCACTTTGTAAAGTAATCTACCCCTACTATGAGGAATTTAACTTGTCCTGATCCCTGTGGGAAGGGGCCGAGAAGATCGAGTTCCCATTTTGCGAACGGCCAAGGCGAGGTCACGCTGATGAGCTCTTCTGGCGGGGCGATGTGAAAGTTGGCATGTTTCTGACATGGTGGGCATGTCTTTACAAATTCTGTGGCTTCTTTCTGTAGAGTTGGCCAATAAAATCCTACCCGGAGCACTTTTTTGGCGAGAGCTCGTGCTCCGAGATGATTGCCACAGATACCACCGTGTATTTCTTCTAGCACTTCTCTTGTGTTCGAGGTTGGCACGCATTTTAGTAAAGGTATTGAGATTCCTCTTTTGTACATGATGTTGTTTATCATGGTGTAATACTGTGCCTCCTTTTTTAGCCTTTTTGCGTCCTTTTCTTCTGTGGGGAGCGTTCCTGTTCTGAGGTAGTTGACTATAGGGGTCATCCATCCTTGGTCCTAACTTGTTATAGTCATGACTTTTTTCTCTTCCGAGATTGACGGGTTCTGCAACATTTCCTGGATGAGGCTTCTATTGTTGCCCCCTGGTTTGGTGCTGGCTAGTTTTGAGAGTGCATCAGCTCGAGCATTTTGTTCGCGGGGTATGTGGTAGATCTTATACTCCCCTATTTGTCCGAGCTGTTCCTTGGTTTTATCCAAATACTTTTTCATGGTGGGATCTTTGGCTTGGTAGCTCCCTGTTATTTGTGATGTGACCACTTGTGAATCGCTGTAAATGTTGAGTTTTTGAGCTCTGACTTCTTTAGCCAGCTTTAAACCAGCTAATAATGCTTCATATTCCGCCTGGTTGTTTGAGGCCGGGAACCCGAACTTAAGGGAGAGCTCAACTTGGGTTCCTTGGTTGCTTTCTATTATCACACCCACACCACTTCCAGTTTTATTTGAAGAACCGTCCACGTAAAGATTCCATTCTGTGGGGGGTTTCTGGGGCATTTGTGAATTCTGCGATAAAATCGGCCAGGTACTGTGATTTGATGGCTGTCCGAGCTTCATATTGGAGGTCAAACTCTGACAACTTGACTGCCCATTGTAGAATTCTGCCTGCTATATCTATTTTTTGCAATATTACTTTTATGGGCTGGTTAGTTCGAACCTTAATGGTGTGAGCCTGGAAGTACGGGCAGAGTCCTCGAGATGTTAGGATAAGAGTATAGGCAAATTTTTCTATTTTCTGGTAGTTCAGCTCGGATCCCTGTAGTGCCTTGCTAATGAAGTAGACGGGTTGTTGTCCATTTTTGTCTTCTCTGACTAATGCTGATGCTACTGCCTTGTTTCCCACTGCGAGGTATAATATGAGTGGTTCTCCAACTCGCGATCGGGATAGGATAGGTGGCTGTCCTAAGAACTTCTTGAGGTCTTGGAAGACTTGCTCGCACTCTATTGTCCATTCGAATTGTTTTCCCTTTCTTAAAGTAGCATAGAAGGGAAGAGATCTTATCGCGGCTCCTGCTAAGAATCAGGATAGGGCGGCCAGTCTCCCGTTGAGTTGCTGTACTTCTTTAACACAGGTTGGGCTCTTCATGTTGAGTATGGCCTGACATTTGTCTGGATTTGCTTCAATTCCTCTTTGAGTGAGCATGAAGCCTAAGAATTTGCCTGCTTCTACTGCAAAGGTGCATTTCGCGGGATTGAGTCGCATGTCATGCTTCCTTATGGTGTCGAATACTTGAGCCAGGTCGGATAATAGTGTCTCTTCGCTTTGTGTTTTTATTAGCATGTCGTCCACATAGACCTCCATGATGTTTCCGATGTGATCCGAAAAAACTTTATTCATTAGTCTTTGATAAGTAGCTCCTGCGTTCTTGAGACCGAAGGGCATCACGATGTAACAGTAGTTTGCCTTTGGTGTTAAAAACGAGGTCTTTTCTTAATCTGGTGGATACATGGGATTTGGTTGTATCCTGAATATGCGTCCATAAACGAGAGATATTTATATCCAGAGGAAGCATCTACCAAGGCGTCAATACTTGGGAGTGGGTATGGATCTTTCGGACAAGCTTTGTTGAGATCGGTGTAATCGGTGCATATTCGCCACTTCCCGTTCGATTTTTTCACCAAGACGACGTTGGCTAGACATAGCGGGTATTTAACTTCTCTTATAAGTCCGGCTTCCAGTAGTGCCTGTACTTGCTCTTCCACAGCTTGGGATCGCTCTGGCCCAAGCTTTCTTCGTCTCTGCTGTACCGGTCGAGATCCTGGGTAGACCGCCAACTTGTGGCACATTAGCTTAGGGTCTATGCCTGGCATGTCCGCGGCTTTCCATGCAAAGAGGTCGACATTATCTCGTAAGAATTGTATTAGCAACTCTTTTAAATCTCCTTTGAGGATTGTGCCGATATTAGTTGTTTTTTCTGAGGTGTCCCCGATCTGAATTTTTTCTATCTCGCCATCTGGTTGGGGGCGAAGATCTTCTCGTCGTTGAACTCCGCCCAACTCGATTGCGTGGAACTCTTCTCCTTTGCCTCTGAGGTTTAGGCTTTCGTTATAACAGCGACGTGCCATCTTTTGGTCAGCTTTTATCGTGGCTATCCCTTTTGGAGTTGGGAACTTCATACATAGGTGTGGGGTCGAGACTATTGCGCCGAGTTGGTTGAGTGTTGTCCGACCTATGAGACCATTGTAAGCTGAACTTACATCGACTACGATGTAGTCTATTTTGAGGGTCCTGGATTGGTCTCCTTTTCCAAAGGTTGTATGTAGTGATATATATCTCAGTGGTCGAACCGGGGTATCTCCTAACCCGAACAGACTGTTTGGATATGCCTTAAGTTCTTTTTCTTCTAAGCCGAGTTTGTCAAAGGCTGTCTTGAATGGCAGAACTCCCTTGGTCTATTAGGGTGCGGTGTAGGTTGGCGTTTGCCAATATGATGGTGATGACCATGGGATCGTCGTGTCCTGTGATGATGTCGGACGCGTCCTCCTTAGTGAATGTTATCGCTGGGATGTTGAGTGCTTCCTCCTCTCCTTCGACATGATATACTTCTTTGAGATACCTTTTGCGGGAAGATTTGGAGATCCCTCCTGCTGCAAATCTGCCATGTATCATGTGGACATGTCTTTCTGGTGTCCGAAGTGATCGTTCTGTTTGCTCGGTATCTTCATCCCTTCGTCTTTTTCTTTGATCATCATCTCGGGTGGCCAGGAATCGATCTAATTTTCCTTCCCTTACCAATTTTTCTATGATATTTTTTAAGTCGAAGCATTCGTTGGTGGCGTGTCCTCTGACCCGATGATATTCACAATATTTCTTCCGATTTCCTCCTCCCCTTTTTCCTTTGAGGGGCCGTGCTGGAGGGATTTTTTCTGTATGGCATACCTCTTTGTATATTTCGACTAGGGATGCTCTGAGGGGGTATAATTATGGTATTTTTTAATTTTCTCCCCTTGTCGGTCTTCTTTTCTTTTAGATTCCTTGTCTCTGTCACGGTAGGAGGTCCCCGATTTTGAGGTCTCTCCTAACCGAGCGTTTTCTTCTATGTTGATGTATTTTTCTGCCCGTTCCTGCACTTCGTCTACGGAGGTCGGGTACTTTTTTTATATAGACTGGCTGAAAGGTCCCTCTCGTAGGCCGTTGATAAGTCCCATGATGGCGGCCTCTGTGGGTAAGCTTTGTATGTCCATGCATGTTTTGTTGAATCTTTTCATGTAGTTGCGGAGGCTCTCCCGATCTCCTTGCTTGATCCCTAGTAGACTGGGGGCGTGTTTAGCTTTATCTTTCTGGATGGAGAATCTGGCAAGAAACTTTCCGGCTAGGTCGTCGAAGTTTGAGATGGACTTGGGAGGTAAGCTGTCGAACCATCTGATCGCCGTCTTTGTGAGGGTTGTCGGGAAGGCTTTGCAGCGAATAGCATCTGAGGCATCGGTAAGGTACATTCTGCTTCTGAAATTGCTGAGATGATGGTTGGGATCGGTGGTGCCGTCGTACAAAATCATATCCGGGAGTTTGAAGTCTTTTGGAATTTTGGTTTTCATAATTTCCCTGGTGAACGGATCCTGTTCTTTGCGTGAGCTTTTCTCAGGAGTGACCCGAGGGGCTTTTAGATTGGCTTCTAATTGATGTAACTTGTCTTCCAATTCTCGACGTCGCCGTACTTCCTTTTGTAGATCTTTTCCGATTTCTCATTGTCATTGGGTTTCTTCTTCAAGTTGTTTCAAGCGATCTTGAAGGGCTTCTATTGCTCCCGGTTTAGCTGAATTTTTGTCTCCATTGGATTCCAGAGTGTCTTTTGGTGGGGCGTCCGCAATTTTGTGCAGTGTTCTATTTTCTAGATCTGAGTCGTGGTCGTTGTCATGGTTGTCCGCCATGGTGATGGGATGACTTCCAGGTTCCCCGGCAACGGCGCCAATGTTCCGAGGGTTACCTGAGACTGTAGGTCGATCTCGGACGAGATCTTCTGTGCTAGTCGGATCCGATGTGTCCGGTTGGTGAATGGTGACCGGAGCTGGTACGTCCGACTTGCTTGGACTTTGAACGTGCTACTGATCCTTGACGAATGGATTTTTGACGGTATAGAATTTCACAAATGAATTCTCGTTGCAAGTATAGTTTCTAAACCAATCACTAATCCTTTCATACAAAAAGTTGTTTGTCACTAGTACAAACCCCTAAAATTTATAAACCGAAGTATTGGACCTCGGGTCGTTCTCCCTAGGAATTACAATAAAGTGTCTTGTTATTGGTTATGAGTTATTTTGGGGTTTTGGATAAGAAGCATGAAAAGTAAATGGCAATGAAAATAAACTAACAACTATAAACGGCTCTTGGCAAGGTGTGAGAACTAGAAGTCCTATCCTAGTTATCCTTCTCAATTGTGATGAGAATTGTTCATTGCTACCACTTAGTTAACCCCTAACCATGGAGGAAAGTCAAGTGGATGAATCAATTTGATTCCTCAAGTCCTAATTAACTCCTAAAGGAGGGACTAGCTTTAGAGGCATTCAAATCAATTAGCAATCTCTAATTATCAATCAACAAAGGAATTAGATAACTCAAGAGTCACTAATCACTCTACCTAGGCCAAGAGGGACAAAATCTATACGAAAATCCAACCTAGCATTTCATCAAACACTTGGAAGGCACAAAAGAAAAGTATAGTCAATCACAACAAGAATGAATTCTAACTACAATTGAATACAAAGGATCAACAACAACAACCAAGGAAATCACAATTATCATGAATTACCTCAAATTGCATTATTGAAAGGAAATAAAGAGAACAAGAGTATCTCAATTACAAAACCTAGAAACAAAATAAGAGAAATTACAACAAGAGAACAGGGATAGAGAGAAGAACCAAAGTGTAGTAATCATCAATCGAAGGTAGAAGTAGAAGGAGACTTGAATTAAACCTAGAACTATGAGATCCTAATCTAACCCTAATTCCTAATCCTAATTCTAGAGAGAAGAGAGAGCTTCTCTCTCTAAAACTCTAAACTAAAAGTGATTATTGGTCAAAAGGTGATGATAATGATAAGTCCAAAAAAATGATGATCCCCCTTCCCCTTAATCCTTCATCATTTTATTCCTTTCCCTTAGCAATTTGGCGCCAAAAATGGGTTCAGAACCCTCTCAAATCGCCAGGCACGTGTTGCATTAGTGAGGTCATGTGCCCTCATCGACGCGTGCGCGCACGGTACGCGTGCGCGTCCCTGGCTAATTCTGCGATGTGCGCGCGAGCGCCTTGTGCGCGTGCGCGTGCATGGCTGACTTTGCTTCTTTGACTTTTTATGCTTCTCTCCACTTGTATGCTTCCTTCCTTGCTTCCTTTGATCCATGCCTAGCCTATTTCAATCCTGGAATTACTAGCAAACACATCAAGGCATCTTATGGAATCAAAGAAGAACTAGAATTCATCAAAATAAGGCTTAAAAAAAAACATGTTTTTACACTTAAGCACAAATATGGGAGAGACAACAAAATCATGCTAATTCCTAGGCTAAATGTGACAAAAGGTTATCAAAATACTCTAAATTCAATGCAAAACATAAAAGTGTACTGCCCCTTTTTATCCCATCCAATGTTCCCAAGCCTCACCAACTTTGAATAATAAAACACTCTCACTAGCCTAGGTCAATCAAAGATCCAAACAAGGACTTTTCGTTGGTTTTCCGCTTTAGGCTTGTAATGTGCTAAAATAAGAATGAGTTGGTTAAGCATAGGCTCAAAATTGGCTAACAATGGAGAGTAAAAGGTTGGCTATTTGGGTAAGTGGCTAATGAAAGAATGGCCTCAATCATATAAATGCACAAACACAAGAAATAAACGGATATATAGAATCAAGCAAATCAAGGATCACAATCATGGAAAGAGAACAATTTCACACAAGAATGGAAAATAAGTGGTTATAAAATGTAACCACATCAATAGGCTCAAGTCTCACAAGCTTGTGTTCTCAATTCAATACATGCTTCACAAGGTATGAAATTCAAGCAAGTTTCAAAAAAAAAAAATTCTCTTTCAATCAATTGGGTCAATGCCCTATATTTAAACTTCTTGAAAAATCTCAATGTTTGACTAAGCATTGTTGTGATTGAAAAGTTCAAAAATTTTCTTAGTTCACCCTTTCCTTTTTCACTTAGAGCCAATATATTATGCAAAAAGGGTGACTCAATATTTGCAATCCAAAGTATGATTTCTAATCACAACTACAAACTAAAAACAAAGATAAACAAAATGTATAAAGAAGAATCAAACTAAAAGTACGGAATCTATCATCCAAAACATCTAAAAATATCCAAAAGCATCAAAATATCTAAAATCCAAAATAAGCAATAAAAATATCCAAAGCAAACTAGAAATGCGTCAAAATATATACAAAGATGTGCAAAATGAGATAACTAGGCCGAAAAGTTCACCGGTTCCCAAATAATGCTACCGGTGCCCTCCCCACACTTAAAACCAAGCATCGTCCTCGATGCTAAACCGGAGGATCAGTGGGAGGTACAACGATAGGCTCTGGCTCTGACTGTGGCTGTGGGACCGGCTCCTCCTGAGTCTGTGGCGGCTCTGTAGTGTCAGGGCCATCCTGCTGAACCGGTGCCTCCGCGTCCTCCTCCTAATGATCCTGCTCATCGGAGGTCGGAGAGTCTGGAAGCGGAGGTAACTCAGCGCCAAGGGAGATGAGTGCCTGATCCATCCGATCCAGTCGGCGTCTGACATGAAGCCTCTCGCGCTCCAAGAACCGAAACAGACGCTGAACCAGTAGGTAAGTGGGCTCGGGTGCTGAAGGAGGTGGGGCTGCTGGCAAAGAAGATGGTGTAGCTGCCTCGACTGCCGCTCTAGCTCAAGAACGGCGGCTGGTCGGGGGCCTCTCGTGCACCCACACACCCCAGGGAATAGTAACTTCCTTGTCGTCGTCATCTGGAGGTGGTGGTGTCACGTCATCGTCCTCCCACGGGACATCAGCTAGCTCAGCTAAGCTAGTAACCAGTGTCGGAAACGGTAACAAGCCGCGAATATGAGCTCTCCACATGCTATGCCTAATCAGTCGGGGAAAATAGACTTTCTTCCCCTCCATGACACACCCAATCAAGACCAGCATATCCATCGGAATCTCCGAAAAGTGAGTGGTAGGGAAGACATAGTGGGCAAATATTTGTTGCCAAGTCCTAGCCTCCCTAGTCAGATGTGCAAATAGCATGCCCTTGGGCTTTGTGTTGCTCGAATCCATTACCCAAGAAGCATCTGGTGTAGCAATCACGCGCCTAAGTGCCTCATAGTCGAAAGTCATGGAGAGGAGAGCTACCTCTGCCTGCTGGTAGGCACAAGTCTCAGGAGTGCCAACTCTGCAGAGCAGTGCATCCCTCAAGGCATCCTCAGTGATCATGATCTCTCTGCCCCTCAAGAATACTGAATCCAAGCCCGGTCGAAAGAAATTGCAGTAAAATTCCTTGACCCATAAGATGTTAATCCGTCCCAAGTCCCTATCGACGAAATCCAAGCCCAGCTCAGAAATACGGGCGTTTATGGCACGCCTCACATCATTGGGAAGATTCAGCTTCTTCTCAATATTCAGATTCTTCTTTGCATAACGGGAAAGGCGTAGCTCGCAGTAGAGATTTGGAAATTTGGTTGGATCAGTGGACGGGAGTAACTGATTTTCTTTCTCCTCCTCATTCAGCGGATTCCTCGCATAGTTAGCAGATGGTGGGGGTGTAGAGGTCTTAGAGCGCTTCCTTTTTTTGGAAGTAGAGGCTATAGCTTTTCCTTTATCCGACATCCTGAAAAATATGATAGAATATATAAAACATTTAGCATGTAACAAAGAAGGCATGTTCAGGATACAATTATCAAAGAGCAATCATGAGGTTGCACTGAATATGTAAAAGTGAACAAGTAAACCTAAGTGAATGAACCAAGACTGTAATCTTCATTAAAGGCAACATTTCATATTCAAAAGGCAATAATATCATCATATTTTTGAAAGAATTGTTAAAGAGGGTTAAAGGTGAGTGGAAGTAAAACGGTTAAAGAAATTAGTAAGTTAGAAAAGTGGATCAGTGATATGATGATATATAGGCTCAATCGAACGAGAAGTTGCGGTTCATGTTGACAATGATTGTGCAAATCCGGGAAGTCAAAAAGGAAACAGAAATTTGCCCAAAACTGAAATAAAGATCAAAATGAAACTAATTTCCTTGAAAATTGGGCAGCATTCCGGCTTAAAATTGGACGTTCCCGGATAGCAAAATAGCACAATTAGCACAAAAAAATAACATCAATCACGCACAGCAGCAAACAGATATTATCTGGCAACACATATTGCATGGAATATCAACCCAAAACCAACATTCCGTACCCAAGGAAGCAAGCAGCAGATATGCACATACGGAGCAATTATCAGGCCTAAAATCCTCTATCCAGCCCTAGCTACCTAACAGCAATTATATCTATCTATCCTAACATACAAAATTTGAATTCAGCTAACTAACAGTAAGCTAACAGTAATCAAAATTTTTAACAGAAGTTGTAGCAGGAACCTGGGAGCAGAGTGAGGATGGGAAGTGGAAGTAGGGCAGGGGGGGTATGGAAGCAGAGGGATTGGACTGGGCAGAGCGCCGCCGCGGTTGGTGGCGGTTACGGCGGTGAGTGGCAGATGGTTGGCGGGGCAGAGGGCAGAGTGAAGGTAGATGAAGGGGATTTGAGAGATGGAGAGAGTGAAGAAGAAAGTGTTGATGGAGAAAGAGAGAGGGGTTGCCGGTGATTGTCGCCGACGGTGATGGGTGGTATCGGCGGTGATGGGTTGATTACGGTGGAATGGGTGAGAGGAGTGAGAGGGAGAGAGAGAGGACGGGTGGCGGTGAGAGGGGAAGAAAATTGATGGCCAAGGACGGTGACGGAGGTAGGTCGTGCGGCGGCGACCGGCGCTGCTGCTGCGACGGCAGTTGGGGGAGAGAAGAAGAAGAAGAGGGTGGAGGTTGGGGAAAGGGTTGCGCGACTGCGCAGTGTGCTTCGCGAGCTAGGGTTATCCCTATTTTTGAATCGGCGCGCGCGCGCACCTTGCGCGTCCGCGTCCATTGAGAGAACGTGGACCCTACGCGTGCGCGTACAACGCGCTTAAGCGGGGATGAGCAAAATAGGAAAGGGCGCGTGCGCGTACTGTGCGCGCACGCGTGCATGGAGTTGGGCTAGGGGCTTAGAGTTGGCCTAACTTAGGCCTAACTCTCTGGAGACTGGCCTGGGGGTCGCGCACCAGACCTGAGCGCACGCGGTATGTACGCGTCCGCGCACATTTGAGGGAAAGGGAGATTCATGCGTGAGCGGGCAGTGCGCGCTAACGTGGGGTGGTATATTAAGCAGGGGCGCGTGCGCGTACGGTGCACGCACGCGTACATGAGATTGCGCCTGAGGCTTAGAATGGGCTTGAGGCACGCCCGACTCTCGGGTTCGTGGCCTGGATTGGTGGCAACACACAAGGACGCGCGCGCGGTAAATGCGCGTCCGCGTACATTGACGAATTGTGAAATGGCGCGCTGGCGCAATGCATGCGCTCGCGCGGATCGGGTTGGGCCTGGGGCCTAAAGCTAACCCAGAAATGGCTTAACTCTCTGGGGTTTGGCTCAATCATTTGCAGCAGTAGATCGGCGCGGACGCGGCAGGTGCGCGTCTGCGCGAACTTCCATGTTCTAATAGTCGGCGCGCCCGCACGTAGTGCGCGTCCGCGTGGGTCAGGTTGGGCTCAAGGCACAATGTTTGCCCAAGAGAGGCCCAACTCTCGGGAGTGTGGCTCGTGGTGCATGCGCACCGGGACGCGTACGCGTACGTTGTGCGCGCGCGTCCACGCCCTTTTTTTTTTTCAGAAGAAAAAATTGCTGGGTGCTCCCCTTAGTGTTCACAACTCTTATTCACTCAACCATCATACAATTCACAAAAATGCAATATTTGATATTATTCATCTACTACTAAACACAACATGCATGTGACTAAGCTAACAATTAAGTTGTACAAACAAATTTGTATGAAACATCTACCTATAATGGTAACTCAAATCACTTATCAAGTAAATTTAAAAGAGTGGAAAGAGTTTACCATGGTGGGGTGTCTCCCACCTAGCACTTTTAGTTTAAGTCCTTAAGTTGGACATTTTGAGATGCTTATTGTCATGGTGGCTTATGTTTGTACTCATCCTTGAATCTCCAAGGATCTTTACTTCTCAATTGGTTGACAGAATTTCCAACCATATTCATCAAGTTCGGGCACAGTGCTACCCAAGATATGAGTCCCCATAGTTGGTCTTTACATAGCGAACCGGGATCCCATATCTTGTTTTCGCACCCGTCTTCGATTTGGTCTTCATACTCTCTCTTTCCAGGTGGTTGACATATAGAATTCTCTTTAACATACCAAGCCTTCCATTGAAACCCATGCAAAGTGGTATTCTTCCAATCATCGTTCCTATGCCTTGAAACCTTGACCTTAATGAGCCTAATTCCTAACTTGCAACCACTACACAATTCTCTTTTTCCTTTAAGTCCACAAAGAGCTCTAAGTTGTCCATCCGTTTCAATCAAACCATATTCAAGCGAGAAAGTAAAGCTTATGGATAAGAATTTTACCCACTTGAATGTTGTGTTGGATGGTGACTCGGGAAGGGAGACCTCCCCACACTTAGACAATGCAAGGTCTACTTCCTTGTGCTCTTCTTTAGTTGTTTCCACCTCTTCACAATTCTCTTCACTTTCAACCTCATCCTCTTTGTTACGTGGCTTGGTGTTATCTTCAAGAACTTCATCTTGTTTAATGAGAGGCGATTCAATTTTGGATAGAAATTCATTGATGAACGAGGTCATCTCTTGATCAACCTCTTCATATTCTTCAATTTCAATATACACCATGCCAACGTTTTCCTCTTGGTAGCTCTCTTTCTCATTGCTCACCAAGGGTATGGGAGGTTGTGCACACTCTTTTATACTTTCAACTCCATGTCCAATGGGAGAGGATTCCATTGTAGAGAGAAATTCATCCATGATTGAATCCATCTCTTGATAAGCCTCTTCCAAGTCTCCAACGATGATATGCCTTGGAGGTTGCGCACCTTCTTCAACTTCAATATCAAGCTCCTTGGAAGAGTGCTCCATGAGACTACATTCCCTTGGACTTTCAACATCTCCTAAATCTTCAACCACTTCTTCCTTTTCTTCAATGATTATAAGTTCCCCTAGTTGCTCCAATACAAAATTTGACTCCTCTTTCTCCACCGAATTTTCCAATTTCACCTTCATACTTTGCTCTTCTTTTGACTTTTCACATGTGGTCACGGAAGTACCTTGAGTATTCAAGCATTGGTGGGCTAAAGTGTGCACCACCTTGGTCAAATTGGTCACAAACTCAAGTGTATCCCGCTTCATGGCTTCTTGTCCTTGGAGTAACAAAGTGAGAGGATCGTCTATTGAGGCTTGTGGTGGGTAGGAAGGTTCGTTGTATTGGAGAGAGAGTTCATAATAGGAAGGTGGTTCTTTTTGGTAAGGTTGTGGAGATTGCGTGTATTGAGGTGGTTCTTGGTAGTGATCTTGATAGGGTGGTGGTTCTAAGGGCTCTTGCTCATAATGGTCATAAGAATATGATAGGGGTGGTTGGTTATATGAGGGGTAGGGATCATAGGAAGGTGCTTGGTATGGGAAGGCTTGTGAGAATGGTTGAGGTTCATATTGAGGGTGAGAGTCATAGGCATATGGTGGCGGTGCTTGGAAGTCACAAGGTGAGCCACCATAGCCATTGGATTGGTATGCATCATAGAATGGCTCTTCTTCATAGTGCATTGGTGGAGGTTGTTGCCATGAGGATTGATCATATGCATATGGCTCCTCCCACCTTTGGTCATCCCATTCTCGATACACATCTTCATTATAGTCCTCATCTCCTACAACATGTTGATAACCAAACTCATAGCCAAGGTGAGAATTCATGATAGCAAGAAGAAAATAAAAACAAAATCAAATAAGAAGCAAGAAAATTAAATCCTAAACTAGCAAGGGCTAACAAAAGCAAACATATTCACACTATTCACATATATACAATAACCAATAACATAAAACCATTGCAAATCCCCGGCAACGGCGTCATTTTGACGAATGGATTTTTGACGGTATAGAATTTCACAAATGAATTCTCGTTGCAAGTATAGTTTCTAAACCAATCACTAATCCTTTCATACAAAAAGTTGTTTGTCACTAGTACAAACCCCTAAAATTTATAAACCGAAGTATTGGACCTCGGGTCGTTCTCCCTAGGAATTACAATAAAGTGTCTTGTTATTGGTTATGAGTTATTTTGGGGTTTTGGATAAGAAGCATGAAAAGTAAATGGCAATGAAAATAAACTAACAACTATAAACGGCTCTTGGCAAGGTGTGAGAACTAGAAGTCCTATCCTAGTTATCCTTCTCAATTGTGATGAGAATTGTTCATTGCTACCACTTAGTTAACCCCTAACCATGGAGGAAAGTCAAGTGGATGAATCAATTTGATTCCTCAAGTCCTAATTAACTCCTAAAGGAGGGACTAGCTTTAGAGGCATTCAAATCAATTAGCAATCTCTAATTATCAATCAACAAAGGAATTAGATAACTCAAGAGTCACTAATCACTCTACCTAGGCCAAGAGGGACAAAATCTATACGAAAATCCAACCTAGCATTTCATCAAACACTTGGAAGGCACAAAAGAAAAGTATAGTCAATCACAACAAGAATGAATTCTAACTACAATTGAATACAAAGGATCAACAACAACAACCAAGGAAATCACAATTATCATGAATTACCTCAAATTGCATTATTGAAAGGAAATAAAGAGAACAAGAGTATCTCAATTACAAAACCTAGAAACAAAATAAGAGAAATTACAACAAGAGAACAGGGATAGAGAGAAGAACCAAAGTGTAGCAATCATCAATCGAAGGTAGAAGTAGAAGGAGACTTGAATTAAACCTAGAACTATGAGATCCTAATCTAACCCTAATTCCTAATCCTAATTCTAGAGAGAAGAGAGAGCTTCTCTCTCTAAAACTCTAAACTAAAAGTGATTATTGGTCAAAAGGTGATGATAATGATAAGTCCAAAAAAATGATGATCCCCCTTCCCCTTAATCCTTCATCATTTTATTCCTTTCCCTTAGCAATTTGGCGCCAAAAATGGGTTCAGAACCCTCTCAAATCGCCAGGCACGTGTTGCATTAGTGAGGTCATGTGCCCTCATCGACGCGTGCGCGCACGGTACGCGTGCGCGTCCCTGGCTAATTCTGCGATGTGCGCGCGAGCGCCTTGTGCGCGTGCGCGTGCATGGCTGACTTTGCTTCTTTGACTTTTTATGCTTCTCTCCACTTGTATGCTTCCTTCCTTGCTTCCTTTGATCCATGCCTAGCCTATTTCAATCCTGGAATTACTAGCAAACACATCAAGGCATCTTATGGAATCAAAGAAGAACTAGAATTCATCAAAATAAGGCTTAAAAAAAAACATGTTTTTACACTTAAGCACAAATATGGGAGAGACAACAAAATCATGCTAATTCCTAGGCTAAATGTGACAAAAGGTTATCAAAATACTCTAAATTCAATGCAAAACATAAAAGTGTACTGCCCCTTTTTATCCCATCCAATGTTCCCAAGCCTCACCAACTTTGAATAATAAAACACTCTCACTAGCCTAGGTCAATCAAAGATCCAAACAAGGACTTTTCGTTGGTTTTCCGCTTTAGGCTTGTAATGTGCTAAAATAAGAATGAGTTGGTTAAGCATAGGCTCAAAATTGGCTAACAATGGAGAGTAAAAGGTTGGCTATTTGGGTAAGTGGCTAATGAAAGAATGGCCTCAATCATATAAATGCACAAACACAAGAAATAAACGGATATATAGAATCAAGCAAATCAAGGATCACAATCATGGAAAGAGAACAATTTCACACAAGAATGGAAAATAAGTGGTTATAAAATGTAACCACATCAATAGGCTCAAGTCTCACAAGCTTGTGTTCTCAATTCAATACATGCTTCACAAGGTATGAAATTCAAGCAAGTTTCAAAAAAAAAAAATTCTCTTTCAATCAATTGGGTCAATGCCCTATATTTAAACTTCTTGAAAAATCTCAATGTTTGACTAAGCATTGTTGTGATTGAAAAGTTCAAAAATTTTCTTAGTTCACCCTTTCCTTTTTCACTTAGAGCCAATATATTATGCAAAAAGGGTGACTCAATATTTGCAATCCAAAGTATGATTTCTAATCACAACTACAAACTAAAAACAAAGATAAACAAAATGTATAAAGAAGAATCAAACTAAAAGTACGGAATCTATCATCCAAAACATCTAAAAATATCCAAAAGCATCAAAATATCTAAAATCCAAAATAAGCAATAAAAATATCCAAAGCAAACTAGAAATGCGTCAAAATATATACAAAGATGTGCAAAATGAGATAACTAGGCCGAAAAGTTCACCGGTTCCCAAATAATGCTACCGGTGCCCTCCCCACACTTAAAACCAAGCATCGTCCTCGATGCTAAACCGGAGGATCAGTGGGATGTACAACGATAGGCTCTGGCTCTGACTGTGGCTGTGGGACCGGCTCCTCCTGAGTCTGTGGCGGCTCTGTAGTGTCAGGGCCATCCTGCTGAACCGGTGCCTCCGCGTCCTCCTCCTGATGATCCTGCTCATCGGAGGTCGGAGAGTCTGGAAGCGGAGGTAACTCAGCGCCAAGGGAGATGAGTGCCTGATCCATCCGATCCAGTCGGCGTCTGACATGAAGCCTCTCGCGCTCCAAGAACCGAAACAGACGCTGAACCAGTAGGTAAGTGGGCTCGGGTGCTGAAGGAGGTGGGGCTGCTGGCAAAGAAGATGGTGTAGCTGCCTCGACTGCCGCTCTAGCTCAAGAACGGCGGCTGGTCGGGGGCCTCTCGTGCACCCACACACCCCAGGGAATAGTAACTTCCTTGTCGTCGTCATCTGGAGGTGGTGGTGTCACGTCATCGTCCTCCCACGGGACATCAGCTAGCTCAGCTAAGCTAGTAACCAGTGTCGGAAACGGTAACAAGCCGCGAATATGAGCTCTCCACATGCTATGCCTAATCAGTCGGGGAAAATAGACTTTCTTCCCCTCCATGACACACCCAATCAAGACCAGCATATCCATCGGAATCTCCGAAAAGTGAGTGGTAGGGAAGACATAGTGGGCAAATATTTGTTGCCAAGTCCTAGCCTCCCTAGTCAGATGTGCAAATAGCATGCCCTTGGGCTTTGTGTTGCTCGAATCCATTACCCAAGAAGCATCTGGTGTAGCAATCACGCGCCTAAGTGCCTCATAGTCGAAAGTCATGGAGAGGAGAGCTACCTCTGCCTGCTGGTAGGCACAAGTCTCAGGAGTGCCAACTCTGCAGAGCAGTGCATCCCTCAAGGCATCCTCAGTGATCATGATCTCTCTGCCCCTCAAGAATACTGAATCCAAGCCCGGTCGAAAGAAATTGCAGTAAAATTCCTTGACCCATAAGATGTTAATCCGTCCCAAGTCCCTATCGACGAAATCCAAGCCCAGCTCAGAAATACGGGCGTTTATGGCACGCCTCACATCATTGGGAAGATTCAGCTTCTTCTCAATATTCAGATTCTTCTTTGCATAACGGGAAAGGCGTAGCTCGCAGTAGAGATTTGGAAATTTGGTTGGATCAGTGGACGGGAGTAACTGATTTTCTTTCTCCTCCTCATTCAGCGGATTCCTCGCATAGTTAGCAGATGGTGGGGGTGTAGAGGTCTTAGAGCGCTTCCTTTTTTTGGAAGTAGAGGCTATAGCTTTTCCTTTATCCGACATCCTGAAAAATATGATAGAATATATAAAACATTTAGCATGTAACAAAGAAGGCATGTTCAGGATACAATTATCAAAGAGCAATCATGAGGTTGCACTGAATATGTAAAAGTGAACAAGTAAACCTAAGTGAATGAACCAAGACTGTAATCTTCATTAAAGGCAACATTTCATATTCAAAAGGCAATAATATCATCATATTTTTGAAAGAATTGTTAAAGAGGGTTAAAGGTGAGTGGAAGTAAAACGGTTAAAGAAATTAGTAAGTTAGAAAAGTGGATCAGTGATATGATGATATATAGGCTCAATCGAACGAGAAGTTGCGGTTCATGTTGACAATGATTGTGCAAATCCGGGAAGTCAAAAAGGAAACAGAAATTTGCCCAAAACTGAAATAAAGATCAAAATGAAACTAATTTCCTTGAAAATTGGGCAGCATTCCGGCTTAAAATTGGACGTTCCCGGATAGCAAAATAGCACAATTAGCACAAAAAAATAACATCAATCACGCACAGCAGCAAACAGATATTATCTGGCAACACATATTGCATGGAATATCAACCCAAAACCAACATTCCGTACCCAAGGAAGCAAGCAGCAGATATGCACATACGGAGCAATTATCAGGCCTAAAATCCTCTATCCAGCCCTAGCTACCTAACAGCAATTATATCTATCTATCCTAACATACAAAATTTGAATTCAGCTAACTAACAGTAAGCTAACAGTAATCAAAATTTTTAACAGAAGTTGTAGCAGGAACCTGGGAGCAGAGTGAGGATGGGAAGTGGAAGTAGGGCAGGGGGGTATGGAAGCAGAGGGATTGGACTGGGCAGAGCGCCGCCGCGGTTGGTGGCGGTTACGGCGGTGAGTGGCAGATGGTTGGCGGGGCAGAGGGCAGAGTGAAGGTAGATGAAGGGGATTTGAGAGATGGAGAGAGTGAAGAAGAAAGTGTTGATGGAGAAAGAGAGAGGGGTTGCCGGTGATTGTCGCCGACGGTGATGGGTGGTATCGGCGGTGATGGGTTGATTACGGTGGAATGGGTGAGAGGAGTGAGAGGGAGAGAGAGAGGACGGGTGGCGGTGAGAGGGGAAGAAAATTGATGGCCAAGGACGGTGACGGAGGTAGGTCGTGCGGCGGCGACCGGCGCTGCTGCTGCGACGGCAGTTGGGGGAGAGAAGAAGAAGAAGAGGGTGGAGGTTGGGGAAAGGGTTGCGCGACTGCGCAGTGTGCTTCGCGAGCTAGGGTTATCCCTATTTTTGAATCGGCGCGCGCGCGCACCTTGCGCGTCCGCGTCCATTGAGAGAACGTGGACCCTACGCGTGCGCGTACAACGCGCTTAAGCGGGGATGAGCAAAATAGGAAAGGGCGCGTGCGCGTACTGTGCGCGCACGCGTGCATGGAGTTGGGCTAGGGGCTTAGAGTTGGCCTAACTTAGGCCTAACTCTCTGGAGACTGGCCTGGGGGTCGCGCACCAGACCTGAGCGCACGCGGTATGTACGCGTCCGCGCACATTTGAGGGAAAGGGAGATTCATGCGTGAGCGGGCAGTGCGCGCTAACGTGGGGTGGTATATTAAGCAGGGGCGCGTGCGCGTACGGTGCACGCACGCGTACATGAGATTGCGCCTGAGGCTTAGAATGGGCTTGAGGCACGCCCGACTCTCGGGTTCGTGGCCTGGATTGGTGGCAACACACAAGGACGCGCGCGCGGTAAATGCGCGTCCGCGTACATTGACGAATTGTGAAATGGCGCGCTGGCGCAATGCATGCGCTCGCGCGGATCGGGTTGGGCCTGGGGCCTAAAGCTAACCCAGAAATGGCTTAACTCTCTGGGGTTTGGCTCAATCATTTGCAGCAGCAGATCGGCGCGGACGCGGCAGGTGCGCGTCTGCGCGAACTTCCATGTTCTAATAGTCGGCGCGCCCGCACGTAGTGCGCGTCCGCGTGGGTCAGGTTGGGCTCAAGGCACAATGTTTGCCCAAGAGAGGCCCAACTCTCGAGAGTGTGGCTCGTGGTGCATGCGCACCGGGACGCGTACGCGTACGTTGTGCGCGCGCGTCCACGCCCTTTTTTTTTTTTTCAGAAGAAAAAATTGCTGGGTGCTCCCCTTAGTGTTCACAACTCTTATTCACTCAACCATCATACAATTCACAAAAATGCAATATTTGATATTATTCATCTACTACTAAACACAACATGCATGTGACTAAGCTAACAATTAAGTTGTACAAACAAATTTGTATGAAACATCTACCTATAATGGTAACTCAAATCACTTATCAAGTAAATTTAAAAGAGTGGAAAGAGTTTACCATGGTGGGGTGTCTCCCACCTAGCACTTTTAGTTTAAGTCCTTAAGTTGGACATTTTGAGATGCTTATTGTCATGGTGGCTTATGTTTGTACTCATCCTTGAATCTCCAAGGATCTTTACTTCTCAATTGGTTGACAGAATTTCCAACCATATTCATCAAGTTCGGGCACAGTGCTACCCAAGATATGAGTCCCCATAGTTGGTCTTTACATAGCGAACCGGGATCCCATATCTTGTTTTCGCACCCGTCTTCGATTTGGTCTTCATACTCTCTCTTTCCGGGTGGTTGACATATAGAATTCTCTTTAACATACCAAGCCTTCCATTGAAACCCATGCAAAGTGGTATTCTTCCAATCATCGTTCCTATGCCTTGAAACCTTGACCTTAATGAGCCTAATTCCTAACTTGCAACCACTACACAATTCTCTTTTTCCTTTAAGTCCACAAAGAGCTCTAAGTTGTCCATCCGTTTCAATCAAACCATATTCAAGCGAGAAAGTAAAGCTTATGGATAAAAATTTTACCCACTTGAATGTTGTGTTGGATGGTGACTCGGGAAGGGAGACCTCCCCACACTTAGACAATGCAAGGTCTACTTCCTTGTGCTCTTCTTTAGTTGTTTCCACTTCTTCACAATTCTCTTCACTTTCAACCTCATCCTCTTTGTTACGTGGCTTGGTGTTATCTTCAAGAACTTCATCTTGTTTAATGAGAGGCGATTCAATTTTGGATAGAAATTCATTGATGAACGAGGTCATCTCTTGATCAACCTCTTCATATTCTTCAATTTCAATATACACCATGCCAACGTTTTCCTCTTGGTAGCTCTCTTTCTCATTGCTCACCAAGGGTATGGGAGGTTGTGCACACTCTTTTATACTTTCAACTCCATGTCCAATGGGAGAGGATTCCATTGTAGAGAGAAATTCATCCATGATTGAATCCATCTCTTGATAAGCCTCTTCCAAGTCTCCAACGATGATATGCCTTGGAGGTTGCGCACCTTCTTCAACTTCAATATCAAGCTCCTTGGAAGAGTGCTCCATGAGACTACATTCCCTTGGACTTTCAACATCTCCTAAATCTTCAACCACTTCTTCCTTTTCTTCAATGATTATAAGTTCCCCTAGTTGCTCCAATACAAAATTTGACTCCTCTTTCTCCACCGAATTTTCCAATTTCACCTTCATACTTTGCTCTTCTTTTGACTTTTCACATGTGGTCACGGAAGTACCTTGAGTATTCAAGCATTGGTGGGCTAAAGTGTGCACCACCTTGGTCAAATTGGTCACAAACTCAAGTGTATCCCGCTTCATGGCTTCTTGTCCTTGGAGTAACAAAGTGAGAGGATCGTCTATTGAGGCTTGTGGTGGGTAGGAAGGTTCGTTGTATTGGAGAGAGAGTTCATAATAGGAAGGTGGTTCTTTTTGGTAAGGTTGTGGAGATTGCGTGTATTGAGGTGGTTCTTGGTAGTGATCTTGATAGGGTGGTGGTTCTAAGGGCTCTTGCTCATAATGGTCATAAGAATATGATAGGGGTGGTTGGTTATATGAGGGGTAGGGATCATAGGAAGGTGCTTGGTATGGGAAGGCTTGTGAGAATGGTTGAGGTTCATATTGAGGGTGAGAGTCATAGGCATATGGTGGCGGTGCTTAGAAGTCACAAGGTGAGCCACCATAGCCATTGGATTGGTATGCATCATAGAATGGCTCTTCTTCATAGTGCATTGGTGGAGGTTGTTGCCATGAGGATTGATCATATGCATATGGCTCCTCCCACCTTTGGTCATCCCATTCTCGATACACATCTTCATTATAGTCCTCATCTCCTACAACATGTTGATAACCAAACTCATAGCCAAGGTGAGAATTCATGATAGCAAGAAGAAAATGAAAACAAAATCAAATAAGAAGCAAGAAAATTAAATCCTAAACTAGCAAGGGCTAACAAAAGCAAACATATTCACACTATTCACATATATACAATAACCAATAACATAAAACCATTGCAAATCCCCGGCAACGGCGTCATTTTGACGAATGGATTTTTGACGGTATAGAATTTCACAAATGAATTCTCGTTGCAAGTATAGTTTCTAAACCAATCACTAATCCTTTCATACAAAAAGTTGTTTGTCACTAGTACAAACCCCTAAAATTTATAAACCGAAGTATTGGACCTCGGTCGTTCTCCCTAGGAATTACAATAAAGTGTCTTATTATTGGTTATGAGTTATTTTGGGGTTTTGGATAAGAAGCATGAAAAGTAAATGCAATGAAAATAAACTAACAACTATAAACGGCTCTTGGCAAGGTGTGAGAACTAGAAGTCCTATCCTAGTTATCCTTCTCAATTGTGATGAGAATTGTTCATTGCTACCACTTAGTTAACCCCTAACCATGGAGGAAAGTCAAGTGGATGAATCAATTTGATTCCTCAAGTCCTAATTAACTCCTAAAGGAGGGACTAGCTTTAGAGGCATTCAAATCAATTAGCAATCTCTAATTATCAATCAACAAAGGAATTAGATAACTCAAGAGTCACTAATCACTCTACCTAGGCCAAGAGGGACAAAATCTATACGAAAATCCAACCTAGCATTTCATCAAACACTTGGAAGGCACAAAAGAAAAGTATAGTCAATCACAACAAGAATGAATTCTAACTACAATTGAATACAAAGGATCAACAACAACAACCAAGGAAATCACAATTATCATGAATTACCTCAAATTGCATTATTGAAAGGAAATAAAGAGAACAAGAGTATCTCAATTACAAAACCTAGAAACAAAATAAGAGAAATTACAACAAGAGAACAGGGATAGAGAGAAGAACCAAAGTGTAGCAATCATCAATCGAAGGTAGAAGTAGAAGGAGACTTGAATTAAACCTAGAACTATGAGATCCTAATCTAACCCTAATTCCTAATCCTAATTCTAGAGAGAAGAGAGAGCTTCTCTCTCTAAAACTCTAAACTAAAAGTGATTATTGGTCAAAAGGTGATGATAATGATAAGTCCAAAAAAATGATGATCCCCCTTCCCCTTAATCCTTCATCATTTTATTCCTTTCCCTTAGCAATTTGGCGCCAAAAATGGGTTCAGAACCCTCTCAAATCGCCAGGCACGTGTTGCATTAGTGAGGTCATGTGCCCTCATCGACGCGTGCGCGCACGGTACGCGTGCGCGTCCCTGGCTAATTCTGCGATGTGCGCGCGAGCGCCTTGTGCGCGTGCGCGTGCATGGCTGACTTTGCTTCTTTGACTTTTTATGCTTCTCTCCACTTGTATGCTTCCTTCCTTGCTTCCTTTGATCCATGCCTAGCCTATTTCAATCCTGGAATTACTAGCAAACACATCAAGGCATCTTATGGAATCAAAGAAGAACTAGAATTCATCAAAATAAGGCTTAAAAAAAAACATGTTTTTACACTTAAGCACAAATATGGGAGAGACAACAAAATCATGCTAATTCCTAGGCTAAATGTGACAAAAGGTTATCAAAATACTCTAAATTCAATGCAAAACATAAAAGTGTACTGCCCCTTTTTATCCCATCCAATGTTCCCAAGCCTCACCAACTTTGAATAATAAAACACTCTCACTAGCCTAGGTCAATCAAAGATCCAAACAAGGACTTTTCGTTGGTTTTCCGCTTTAGGCTTGTAATGTGCTAAAATAAGAATGAGTTGGTTAAGCATAGGCTCAAAATTGGCTAACAATGGAGAGTAAAAGTTGGCTATTTGGGTAAGTGGCTAATGAAAGAATGGCCTCAATCATATAAATGCACAAACACAAGAAATAAACGGATATATAGAATCAAGCAAATCAAGGATCACAATCATGGAAAGAGAACAATTTCACACAAGAATGGAAAATAAGTGGTTATAAAATGTAACCACATCAATAGGCTCAAGTCTCACAAGCTTGTGTTCTCAATTCAATACATGCTTCACAAGGTATGAAATTCAAGCAAGTTTCAAAAAAAAAAAATTCTCTTTCAATCAATTGGGTCAATGCCCTATATTTAAACTTCTTGAAAAATCTCAATGTTTGACTAAGCATTGTTGTGATTGAAAAGTTCAAAAATTTTCTTAGTTCACCCTTTCCTTTTTCACTTAGAGCCAATATATTATGCAAAAAGGGTGACTCAATATTTGCAATCCAAAGTATGATTTCTAATCACAACTACAAACTAAAAACAAAGATAAACAAAATGTATAAAGAAGAATCAAACTAAAAGTACGGAATCTATCATCCAAAACATCTAAAAATATCCAAAAGCATCAAAATATCTAAAATCCAAAATAAGCAATAAAAATATCCAAAGCAAACTAGAAATGCGTCAAAATATATACAAAGATGTGCAAAATGAGATAACTAGGCCGAAAAGTTCACCGGTTCCCAAATAATGCTACCGGTGCCCTCCCCACACTTAAAACCAAGCATCGTCCTCGATGCTAAACCGGAGGATCAGTGGGAGGTACAACGATAGGCTCTGGCTCTGACTGTGGCTGTGGGACCGGCTCCTCCTGAGTCTGTGGCGGCTCTGTAGTGTCAGGGCCATCCTGCTGAACCGGTGCCTCCGCGTCCTCCTCCTGATGATCCTACTCATCGGAGGTCGGAGAGTCTTGAAGCGGAGGTAACTCAGCGCCAAGGGAGATGAGTGCCTGATCCATCCGATCCAGTCGGCGTCTGACATGAAGCCTCTCGCGCTCCAAGAACCGAAACAGACGCTGAACCAGTAGGTAAGTGGGCTCGGGTGCTGAAGGAGGTGGGGCTGCTGGCAAAGAAGATGGTGTAGCTGCCTCGACTGCCGCTCTAGCTCAAGAACGGCGGCTGGTCGGGGCCTCTCGTGCACCCACACACCCCAGGGAATAGTAACTTCCTTGTCGTCGTCATCTGGAGGTGGTGGTGTCACGTCATCGTCCTCCCACGGACATCAGCTAGCTCAGCTAAGCTAGTAACCAGTGTCGGAAACGGTAACAAGCCGCGAATATGAGCTCTCCACATGCTATGCCTAATCAGTCGGGGAAAATAGACTTTCTTCCCCTCCATGACACACCCAATCAAGACCAGCATATCCATCGGAATCTCCGAAAAGTGAGTGGTAGGAAGACATAGTGGGCAAATATTTGTTGCCAAGTCCTAGCCTCCCTAGTCAGATGTGCAAATAGCATGCCCTTGGGCTTTGTGTTGCTCGAATCCATTACCCAAGAAGCATCTGGTGTAGCAATCACGCGCCTAAGTGCCTCATAGTCGAAAGTCATGGAGAGGAGAGCTACCTCTGCCTGCTGGTAGGCACAAGTCTCAGGAGTGCCAACTCTGCAGAGCAGTGCATCCCTCAAGGCATCCTCAGTGATCATGATCTCTCTGCCCCTCAAGAATACTGAATCCAAGCCCGGTCGAAAGAAATTGCAGTAAAATTCCTTGACCCATAAGATGTTAATCCGTCCCAAGTCCCTATCGACGAAATCCAAGCCCAGCTCAGAAATACGGGCGTTTATGGCACGCCTCACTCATTGGGAAGATTCAGCTTCTTCTCAATATTCAGATTCTTCTTTGCATAACGGGAAAGGCGTAGCTCGCAGTAGAGATTTGGAAATTTGGTTGGATCAGTGGACGGGAGTAACTGATTTTCTTTCTCCTCCTCATTCAGCGGATTCCTCGCATAGTTAGCAGATGGTGGGGTGTAGAGGTCTTAGAGCGCTTCCTTTTTTTGGAAGTAGAGGCTATAGCTTTTCCTTTATCCGACATCCTGAAAAATATGATAGAATATATAAAACATTTAGCATGTAACAAAGAAGGCATGTTCAGGATACAATTATCAAAGAGCAATCATGAGGTTGCACTGAATATGTAAAAGTGAACAAGTAAACCTAAGTGAATGAACCAAGACTGTAATCTTCATTAAAGGCACATTTCATATTCAAAAGGCAATAATATCATCATATTTTTGAAAGAATTGTTAAGAGGGTTAAAGGTGAGTGGAAGTAAAACGGTTAAAGAAATTAGTAAGTTAGAAAAGTGGATCAGTGATATGATGATATATAGGCTCAATCGAACGAGAAGTTGCGGTTCATGTTGACATGATTGTGCAAATCCGGAAGTCAAAAAGGAAACAGAAATTTGCCAAAACTGAAATAAAGATCAAAATGAAACAATTTCCTTGAAAATTGGGCAGCATTCCGGCTTAAAATTGGACGTTCCCGGATAGCAAAATAGCACAATTAGCACAAAAAAATAACATCAATCACGCACAGCAGCAAACAGATATTATCGGAACACATATTGCATGGAATATCACCAAAACCAACATTCCGTACCCAAGGAAGCAGCAGCAGATATGCACATACGGAGCAATTATCAGGCCTAAATCCTCTATCCAGCCCTAGCTACCTAACAGCAATATATCTATCTATCCTAACATACAAATTTGAATTCAGCTAACTAACAGTAAGCTAAATAATCAAATTTTAACAGAAGTTGTAGCAGGAACTGGGAGAGAGGAGGATGGGAAGTGGAAGTAGGGCAGGGGGGTATGGAGCAGAGATTGGACTGGAGAGCGCCGCGCGGTGGTGGCGGTTACGGCGGTGATGGCAGAGGTGGCGGGGCAGAGGGCAGAGTGAGGTAGATGAAGGGATTTGAGAGATGGAGAGAGTGAGAAGAAAGTGATGGAGAAGAGAGAGGGGTTGCGGTGATTGTCGCGACGGGGATTGGGGTGGTTATAGGGGGGGGGGCGGTGAGAGGGTGCCAAGACGGTGACGGAGGTAGGTGTTGCGGCGGCGACCGGCGCTGCTGTCCATGCGACGGCAGTTGGGGGAGAGAAGAAGAAGAAGAGGGTGGAGGTTTGGGGAAGGGTTGCGCGACTGGCGCAGTGTGCTTCGCGAGCTAGGGTTATCCCTATTTTTGAATCGGCGCGCGCGCGCACCTTGCGCAGTCGCGTCCATTGAGAGAACGTGGACCTACGCGTGCGCGTACAACGCGCTTAAGCGGGGATGAGCAAAATAGGAAAGGGCGTGCGCGTACTGTGCGCGCACGCGTGCATGGGAGTTGGGCTAGGGGCTTAGAGTTGGCCTAACTTAGGCCTAACTCTTGGGCGGCCTGGGTCGCG